>NC_133664.1:45710214-45871069 GCF_037893015.1 Macrotis lagotis | reverse complement strand
TGTTTCTCACTATTTGAACTTCAGGTCTCCACTAAGCAGTGCAGAGACTCAGTTATAGCTTCCAGCCCACATATACATACATATATATGTATATATATACATATATATATATATATATATGTATGTATGTATATATCCATCAAGAAAAAGTCATTTTATATTAAAAATTATTGTAATGAGGAAAAGATTAAAATATGGCAACAGTCTTCAACTCTATCTATTCAAAACAACTCTAGATTCATGTGCAAGTTTGCTTCAAAAGTCCATTTCCAGATAACTGAGATTTCAATGTATTAGGGTTTTGAAAAGTAAGAGCTGATATGGATATTATCATTCAGCTCCAACCTAAGGTCTTCAATCCTAGGTTTTAAACTCCTGTTAATATGCATGCATGCATGGTTATGTGTCTTTCAAAAATCTTGACCATGGTTATTTCCTATAAAGTTCACTATGCAATGAAATACATGTAATTTAAATACTCATGTTTTTGTTTCTAAGAGGAAACTTCAAATTCATTTCAACAGATATCTAATAGACTTCCTTCTAGCAGCAGAGAAGAGGATTAGCCTGATCTCTTTTGAAAAGAACAATTTTTTATCAATAGCTCCTGAAGAATAAAGCATAATTATACATATACATATGTATACATATATTATTCTCTTTCTTTCTATTTCTTCTTTGGAATACAGTTTTAATAGATTATTCCTCAATCAAAGGAGAAGCTAATGAAGTCATCATAGCTGACCCAATTTCAGCAGTTTGCAAATGATCTCTGTCTCTCTCAATAAAATAGATGTTTCATCTGTAGGAATTCTAATTTTCTTCTTGTAATAGCTAGTCCAAGTAGACACACATGTCATTGTTAGGAAATATACAAGTGAAAGCAAAGAAAGAATTATCAGGGTTGTAGCATTTAATTGACATCAACTATCCTTGTCAGAAGGCTAACATGGTCCCTTAATTAATTTAGTCTAAATATTATGGCAATCACCAGGTTAGAGTTTCCTAATGTAGCAGAACAAAGGTTAAAACATGTTCTTTCAGCAACACTCTTGGACCTTTTGAAAACAAAGAAAAAAGAAAAAAAGGAAATGATAATTTGAAATGAACAGCTGTGAAACATTTGGTCTGTGATGTTAGGAATGTATGCAGGGGTAGCTGCTTTTCACACATTTCCCAGTGCTTAAGAAAGGAATTCAAACATAAGTCAGTAGTAATGAATCTTAACCCTAATGGGACCAGGAACATTAATTAATGCAAAATTCACATTATAATTTTTACTTTGAAATTAAATTTTTCATCTTGTATCAATTTTCTTTGCCTTATGGATAAAAACAATACTTTTCATCAACTGATATAGCTTGTTCCATGGAGGTATTCTTAAATTTTGATTGTAGTACCAATAATACTAGTAAGCAGCAGTATAGTGGATACAGAGATGACTATGGAGTCAGGAAGACCTAGGTTCAAGTTCTGTCCCTTATCCCTCCCCTGATTTTACATGAGCCTAATTCAACACATGTCCTAGCAACTAATTTTTTAATTATTAATTCATTTATTTATTTTTGAATTTTACAAATTTTTCCTCAATCTCATTTCCCTCCTGCCAACCCCCACCCACAGAAGGCAGTCTGTTCATCTTTACATTGTTTCCATGCTATATATTGATCTAAATTGAATGTGTTGAGAGAGATAGCATATCCTTAAGGAAAAAAAATAAAATATAAGAGATATCAAAATTACATAAGATAATGGTTTTTTAAAAATTAAAGGTAATAGTCTTTGGTCTTTGTTCAAACTCCACAATTCTTTCCCTGGATACAGATGGTATTCGACATCACAGAATCCCCATAATTGTCCCTGATTGCTGCACTGATGGAATGAGAAAGTCCATTAAAGTTGATCATTGCCCCCATGTTGCTGTTAGGGTGTACAATGTTTTTCATCTCACTCACTCATGCAAATCCTTCCAGGCTTCCTTGAATCCCTATCCCTCCTTGTTTGTAATAGCACAATAGTGTTACATCACATACATATGCCACAGTTTATTGTCATTCCCCAATTGATGTACATTCATTCAATTTTTCAATTCTTTGCCACCACAGAGTTGCTATGAATATTTTTGTACAAATGATGTTTTTACTCTTTTTTTTCACGATCTCTTGTATGCACATTTTTATTGCCCTTTGGGCACAATTCCAAATCTAGCAACTGATTTTATTGAATAAATAATAGTCATCAAAATTATTCTGTCCATTTTTTTACTTTTATCACAAAATTGCAATAAAAGGAATCATAAAATAAAAATACATTATATAAAAATTGTTATTTAGATCAATGGTCTCCAAGTGGGGAGGGGGCTATGATATAACTCAAAGGAGTATACAGTCAACCTATTAGAGAATGGGAAGAATAAATCTTATGCTGCCCAACATGCCTAATTGTGTATTTATCTCTAATATAAATAACAAACAAGCATTATACTAAGTACTAAAGATACAAAGAAATGTAAAAACATAAATCTTGCCATCATATTCTAATGGAGAGACAACATACATTTAATGAGAGAGAGAGAGAGAGAGAGAGAGAGAGAGAGAGAGAGAGACTCTGTGTGTGTGTGTGTATGTGTGTGTCTACACAGAGAGCAATTAAAATCATATCACAAGAAAGTCATGGGGCGGGGAGAGAAGGCCTTTCATGGAAGGTCTTTTTTTTTTGCAAGGTAATGGGGTTAAGTGACTTACCCAATGTCACATGGCTAGGTAATTATTAAGTGTCTGAGACTGGATTAGGGCCTCCTAACTCCAGGGCTGGTGCTCTATCCACTGCAGCACCTAACGGCTCCTCAAGGAAGGTCTACAGAAGATTTGAACTGAGTCTTAATGGAAGTGAAGACATAAAAGTGAAAAAGGAAAGGTATGAGAACTAGTCAGTGAAAAGGCACAGAGAATGGAAAGGCAATGAGTATTTTGTGCAATGACTATTGGATTGTAGGGTATATGTAGGGAAATCAAGTGTAAAAAGAGTGGAATCGTAGAAAAGGGATAGGTTCTCAAGGGCTTTAAATCCCAAAGAGAGGATTTGATATTTGAGTTTACTCAGTTATGTTCTCCCTTTCATCCATTATGTCTGAACATTTCCCCCCACTCTTTCCCTCCCACAGCTGGTCTTCTGATGTCATAGTACCTCAAGGTACTCTCAGCAGTGGCATAGGTCAAATTCTGATTCCCTAGAACTCCAAAGTCCTTACAACCTCATTCCTTTCCTTCCAGGCTACCTCACAATTGCATTAAAATATTGGGGCAGTGGTTAATAAGATCTCTACACTTTTTTTCACGAAAAAAAGTGACCATATGAAAAAAAAAGTGAGCAAGCTAAGTAGGCTTGGAAACTGTTATCCAAATTCTTTCAACAACAAAAAATATTCCTTTTCCTTACTTCCCTTTCATCTTTCCGGTTTTGAGAGTTACAAATATCATTGTAATTTTTAACTCTGACTTTTACCAAGTGAAAATGCTCTCCAAATTTACATATCAATGATCTCTTAAGTGGTAAAACTAGTATGTTTTTTGGTCCTCATCCTTCCAACTTCTTTGTAGTGTTTGACTCTGTGGACCATCTTTACTTCTACACTTGTCTTATTTTGGGTTGCTGAAGATAATTAGGTTTGTAACTTATAAAATGTTCATATGCACAAAATTTCAATAACATGGAAATGAAATTTTCTAATCTATTTTAAAATCATTGAAATAAAGAATTTCTTTTAGGTTTATGAATCCATTTAAAATAGAAAAATGAATCAACTTTCAATTAATTTGCAAAGAAAAAATTGATTTTCCAGTTAAAATGAAAATTTATCAGCCATATTTTTTAAACATAATTTCTGGTAGGACTTAAAAATAAGTATCATGTTTTTGTATAGCCCACAATATACTTCCATTACAATTTACCTTTCTTTGTAATTTATATTTTTCTTTTTTATTAGTCTTTAAAATTAGAAATATCATAGAATATTAAACTATGATCTTCAAAAATAAGTAAGAAAAGTCAATCATATTGCTTTTTATCATTATTAATAATATCTGATTGAGGGGGAAGCTAGGTGGCACAGTGGATAGAGCACCGGCCCTGGAGTCAGGAGATCCTGAGCTCAAATCTGACCTCAGACACTTAATAATTATGTAGCTGTGTGGCCTTGGGCAAGCCACTTAACACCATTGCCTTGCAAAAACCTAAAAAAAATAATATCTGAGAGCAAAATTATTTATTTGCACCATAAAAATTATTTTATCTTCTTATTCTTAAAAAATTTTATTTTGTTACATATTTCATAATGTACATGTTAGGCCAATAACATATTACAACATTTTTAAAACAAGTAACTTTACATTATGGGATATATGTGCTTGATTTTTTTTATTGATAGAGGTTCATGATCAAAAATCTTAGGAAAAAACACATTTAAACAGAAGCAATAGAATCTCAGGCATGGCCCTGGGGTAGTAAAACTGGTAATATATTCATCCATATGAATGAAGAGCAATGATAATATTAATAGTAGTAATGAGTCACATTTCTTTTACACTTTTATTTTTCTGAAGTTTTTTCCTTGCAACAATCCTATTGATACAGGCAATGCAAGTATTTTTATGATTATTTGTCAGATAACAAAATTGAGCCCAAGGTTAACTTCTTTTGAATACTCAGACATCTTTTTTCTTTTAAAAGATAAATATTTATTCCACACTTACTAAAATTATCACCTAATGCATTTGAAAAATGGGACTATTTTACCCATAACTCTTCAGCATGTATATATTTGTCTGTATTACAATAATATTGAATTTCAGATAGAATATATATATATATATACACATATCTCTATATGAAGAGATATTTAGAAATATACTGAGTCTTATCTCTCTACCTAGATATCATATGCATATTTATAAGCCCTTTGAGGGCAGGGATTATATTGAATATTTGCTAATTATCCTAATATACAAAAACTAAACCAAATGTTATAATAAATTATGTGGTTTAACCCCTATGTGGTTTGTTACAATACAAAAACAGCTGTAGAACTGGAAGGCACCTCAGAGATGATCTAGTTCAGTCTATTCATGCTTCAGTGGATATAAATGGAAGCATAAAAAAATAAAACCTGAAAATTCCATCCTTCACTTACCATTGAAGGCTAAAGATAAGTGTTCCTGTAGCAAAAGTACTTGTCTGGCAACTGGCTAATAGCAGGCAATTTACTAACCTCTTTATCTTCAGTGTTAATATTAACAGAATGGTTTGTTTACTTAACTAATGGCTAGCAAACTTATTAGGTGCTCTTGTCAGGCTCAACAAACACCATTTTAATATTTAGTGATATAATCTTCCCAGCTGGAAAAGTCTGTGTGTAACATATTTGCCAGTATTATAGACATCTCTCATGTAATAGGAGCTTCTTGAGTGAGCATTTGGGGCTAACTTGTCTCTAGCACCCTGGACAGTTCATATTGATGAAAAGTCCTCTTCTTCCAGGCTAGTGAATAGTGAGGTGGAAAGGGTGTCTTGCTAAAGATGAGATTTGAGATGACTCTTGAAGGAAAATAGAAAATCTAGGAGATAGAGATGAAGAAGGAGAGAATCCTAGGATGCTCAAGATAATTATGTTTGTAACTTATAAAAAATTTTATGCACAAAATGTCAACCAATGAAAAGGTACTGATTCAAGATATGTGTCTCATGTGATGAATAGAGAGCAGACTGACAGAGTATGTGTAAAAGTACTAAGAAAGCAGAAAGCAGTTTATGAAGGGTTTTATAAGTCAAATAGGGGGTTTTATATTTTATTCTAGAGGAGATGGAGGGCCATGGCAGACTGCGCTTTAGGAATGTAATTTAGGCAACTGAGTAGAGGATGTTCACTACTAGGAGACACTTGAGACAGGGAGAATAACCAGAAAGTTATTGCAATGAGCTAAATGTGAAGTGATGAACCCCTACACCATGGTGGTGTCAGTGTCAGAGGAGACAAGAAGGCATATCCAAGAGATATTAAGAAGAAAGAATCAATGGAACTTGGCAACATTGAATATGTGGTATAAGTGTAAGAGAGAAGATAAAGATGACATTGAGATTGTGAAGCTAAATTACCACAAGCATGATGGTACCCTCCAAAATATATAAATTGGAGAAAGAGCACAACTTTGTAGGAAAGATAATAAGTTAAGTTTGAGATACATTGAGTTTGAGATTTCTATCACTCAGTAACAGGTTTCCAATAGAAAATTTTAGATTCAGGAGATGAGATGTCAGGAGAGAGATTAGAAGTGGATAAATGGATTTGAGAATCATCTGCATATAAATTAATATTGAACCCATGAGACTTGATAAGATCATCAAATGACATAAAAGGGAGAAAAGAGGAGGTCCATAGAGAAGAGTCTTGATTGGACACTAGGTCATAAACTATTTAGCCAAACTGACCCATAAAATAAAAAGAAAAACAAGCTATAAATCCTCTGTACTTCCTTTTTTCTTCTGCAGTTATGTTGGCAAAATATGATAAAATGGGAATCATGCATTTAAGAATCAAATTTATTGATTAATTTAAGTATCTGGACTGAGAAAACACAGTAAGAGAACCAATCTATTAGTATCCTACTAAAGGAACTAGGTAATATTACTTCAAATGAAACAAGAAGGCACATGAAGGCTTCAAATAGCTCTATGGAAATAGACCTTATATTTCATTTCTTTGTTTTAAATAAAAGCTTTATTAATTGCCTCTTAAATAAGTTGTTTTTTAATGATAGATCAAAGATAACATTAAATATTATCTAGAAATAAGGGTAAAAATAAGAATATGTTTCATGGAATCACAAGAGTTGTTACCTATATTATTTAAACTAATGATTTTGAAATATGGATGAAAATAAGGACCTCATTTTATATCCTATTATAAACCTTGTTTTTCAAATCATGGTGATCATTTATCAGAACAGAAGACCAGGAGATCTGAAAATTGTCTTGGTTAACAAGCTCTTGATCCTTTTTGCCAAATTGAAAGAGGTGGAAGTCAAATACAACATTGGTTAAAATGCAAACTAATGAAAACTACTATAAGATATTATAGAACATTATAAAAAAATATTACCTTAAAAATTCAAGAAAATCAAAATTAAAGGAAAAATAAACCCACATAAATATTGATCTAAGACAACTAGGTCCAATGATTCCAAGAGCACTTTTCGATGAAATTGGAAAGATAACAAAGATATATAAATGAAATTTGTCAATATTTATAAAAAAAAATCTATTCTTAGCATTGGTGATCTTGCAACAATTACAAAATTTCCCAACCTAAAGTATATTAGAAATTTCCCATAAGAAGATGAAATCAAGAGGACCAGAAGTACCTGACCAAATATTTGCCAAATGCAATGTCAAGAATAGTGCAATTTGAAAGGCACTCTATAATGTAATTTCAGCTAATTCAAAGAGGGAAGGATGTCAAAACAATGAAAAATTCAGGTCAATTCAAAAATTGATCAAGAAAATAAAATCTAGGGGGGTGGAGCCAAGATGGCGACAGGAGAGGATCCCCTCTTAGGTGCTCTCCCTCAAAACTTATAAACTAAGGACTCTAACTAAATTTTTGAGAGACAGAACCCACAGAGGGATCCACTGAGGCAGTTCTCCAACCCAGGGTAACCTGGAAAAGAGAAGAAAGACTCAGCTCCATGGGGTTGGAGAGGTAGATCACCAGAGTGAAGGAACTTCAGCCTCCCAGAGCCAGCCCCAGGGCACTGGGAGCCACGACTCATAGCAGCGAGGGCAGTTTCCTGACCTATACTTGGGGAGCACTGGGCACAACTTGGGGGATCAGTGGGGAGACCTCTGCAAAAGCTAGCACATGAAGCCCAGCCCTCAGCAAGGAGCATGGCTGTGGCAGCCCAGATCCAGGAACCAGAAGCAGGAGCCCAGTAAGTAGGTGCCCCCAGGGCATGAGTACAAAGCCTAGGGAGGGGAGTGAAGAGAGACTGAGCTATGTCCTCTGTCCCTGGAACAGGACTGTGGGGCTCTGAGCACATTCAGATATTGATCACAGTCTTGATCACGGGCCCCCCATAGAACAGGAGGGCCCCCCACAACTCAGCCCTGTGGAAGAGGGGTGTGCTTGTGGTAATTCACAGACCAGGAGGGAGGACAGAGCCTCACACATGGAGATCCTTGTGGGGGGGTGTCCCAATAATACTCAAAAGTTCAGGAAGCACCCCAAAACCACGCACAGGCTGGAGAAATGAGTAAGCAGAGAAATAATAAGAACACCATTGAGAAATACTTTGCCTATGATCCCAAGAAGGATCAAAACACTCAATCTGAAGATGAGGAAGTACAAGCTCTTGCATCTGAAGACTCCAAGAAAAACAGAAATTGGGCTCAGGATATGACAGAGCTCAAAGAAGACTTTGAAAATCAAGTGAGGGAGACAGAATAAAAATTGGGAAAAGAAGTGAGAGAGATGCAGGAAAAACATGAAAAAGAAGTCAGCAACTTAGTCAAGGAGATCCAAAAAGATTCTGAAGAAAATAACAAAAACCACCATAGGTCAAATGGATAAAATAGTTCAAAAAGTTATTGAGGGGAAGAATGCTTTAAAAAGCAGTATTGGCCAGATGGAAAAAGAGATAAGAAAGTTCTCTAAGAATGAAAAACTAAAAGAAAATGTGAAACATCTCATTGAAAAAAACAACTGATATAGAAAACAGATTTAGGAAAGATAATCTAAAAATTATTGGAATACCTGAAAGTCATGATCAGGAAAAGCTTTGACATCATTTTCAAAGAATTACTACAGGAAAATTGCCATAATATCCTAGAAGCAGAGGGCAAAATAGAAATTGAGAGAATCCACTGATCTCCCTGAGAAAGAGATTAAAAAAAAAACAACCCCCAGGAATATTATAGCCAAGTTCCAGAACTCCCAAGGCAAAGAGAAAATATTACAAGCAGCCAGAAGGACACAAATCAAATAACATGGAGCTGCAGTCAGGATCACACAGGACTTAGCAGCAACCACATTAAAGGCTCATAGGGCTTGGGATATAATATTACCGAAGGCAAAAGGGCTTAGAAAAGAGCAGAACTGAACATCCTCTTCCAAGGGAAAAGATAGATTTTCATTGAACCAGGGAAAGTTTGATCTTCAAATAAAGGACTCAGGTGAAGCATAAAGAGTGGAAGAGAAGGGTAAATTAAGAGGGACTTAATGATGATGAACTGCATGTATTCCTGCATAGAAAAATGATACTGATAATACTCATATGAACCTTCTTACTTAATAGAGCAGGTAGAAGGAGCTTATATAGATGAAGCACAGGAGAGAGCTGAATTTGAAGCTATGATATATTGTAAAAATGGAGTGAATGGCTAAAAAGGAAATGTACTGAGAATAAGAGAAAGGAAAGGTGGAATAGGCTAAGATATTTCATATAAAATGTATTTTAATTGCAAAAAAGCACTAGAGAAAACAATAATAAAACAGTAAATAAATATATTTTTCCTTAAAATGTTAAGCAGTATCTGTCTAAAACTATCATCAAGCACTACATGAGTTAGAATAAGCTCAAAGCCTACCCAATAAGATCTGGGACTAAACAAGGATGCCAGTTATCATATTAATATGCAATCGTATGCTGGAAATGTTAGCTTTAATAATAAGAGAAGAAAAAGGAACTATAGGAATTAGAATAGAAAATGAGGAAACAAAACTCTTACCTTTTGCTAATGAAATGAGGGCATGGATGGGACTATAACTGAATGAAGCCTCCCTCATGATTTCAATGAGTCTTCCTTTTTCCCAAAGCCACATCAGCAAGCGTTGCAAAGTTTCCACCTCCATTTAATCCTATAAATGGAAAGATACAAAATTATCTTTCTGATACGTAAAACTGAATCTGAATAATTATGCAAAGAGGGCTCTAAAATGCTTTGCACTGATTTGTGGAAAGATTGAAAGCCCAGCTATCTTGCCAATAGCTAGTGGTTCAGGGGGTTGGAAAGGGGCTTTCAAGCTTCAATACTTTGCACTCCTCCATGAGTGATTTTCTTTAGTGAGAAACCTATCTAAGGTATTATGCTTCCTTTCCTCTATCTCTCTTATTTACTCTCTGTAGTCTGGCTTTTTACCTCATCCTTTGACTGAAATTTCCCTCTCCAAAGTTACTGTTTTCCTCTTAATCACCATATCTAATTACTTAGTTTTAGTCCCTATCCTTTTTGAAATCTTTGCAATCTTTGATCCTTAGTCACTTGTTCTCAAATATTTATTCATTCCTAGTTTTCATGATTCTATTATTTTTCTGATTTTCCTCCTAAATGTCTGCTCATCCCTTTACACTCCACTTTGCTGTTTCTTCATCCAGGTTATTCTCACTAAAAATGAGTGTCCCCAGAGCAACTAGGTGACATAGGGGATAGCTCATCATCCCTGGAATCAGGAGGAACTGAGTTCAAACTTGACCTCAGACTCCTAATAATTGCCTAGCTGTTTGACCTTCAGCAAGTCACTTAACCCCAGTGCTTTTAATAAATTTAATAAAAGGGCATCTAGGTGGTGCAGTGAATAGAGCACCAGCCCTAGAATCAGGAGGACCTGAGTTCAAATCCAGCCTCAGACACTTAATAATTACCTAGCTATGTGACCTTGGACAAGTCACTTAACCCATTACTTTTCAAAAGCAAAAAACATAAAAAAGTGTTCCCCAAGTGCCTCATCTCCTCCCTCTATACCATTTAGTTTGTTGATATCAAATTCAAAGTTCTGCACAATTTGGTTGCCTGATTTTCTGGTGATTCTCAGATTTATTTTCCAGTCTAAAATATCTTCTAATATTGTTTTCCATTTTTATCTCCCTCTGATATATCTCAAAATACATATCTCACAGATATCTCAAATACAAATGTTCAAACTTAAATCATCTTTCCACTAGCCTCCCAATTACCTAGGCTTGCAAATCAAGTGGCATCCTCACTACTCTACTCATATCCAATCTATTGTCAATCTTTATTGAATCTACCTTACTAATCACTTTTGCATATGCCTCCTCCTCAATTCTGACACTACAACCACCCACCTCATTCGCATTGCCATTGCAATAGCCTTCTGATTGCTCTTTTTGCCTCAAGACTTTCCTCATGTCAATCACTAGGCTACTAAAATGACCTTCAAATGCAGATCAGATCATGCTGCTTTTCTTCCCCATCTCTTCTATTCAATAAAATCTGAAGGTTCCCTATTACATTTAGGATCAAATCTAAAATTCTCTGACATTCAAACTGGCCCCTTCCTACCTTACTAGCTTTATTATACTTAATAACCATTCTCCACTCCTAACTCAGTGATTTGGTGATACTGGCCTCCTTAAACAAGACACTTATCTCCCAACTCTTCATTTTCACTGACTTTTCCCCAAGCTTCCATTTCTCCCTCTCTACTTTTCTCTGGTTCTTGATTTCCTAGTCTTGCTTCAAGACCCAGGTAAAATCCCACCGTCCTGTCTCAGATGATTCCAGAAGACAAAGTAGGGTGAATGACTTTGGACAGTCCTCCACTTAAATCCAGTTCACTTGCATGTCAAGTAATCACATCACTGATATCCTGTCCTTCAAGAATGAAGGACAAGCAACAGTTTTTTTTTTTTTAGTAGTAGGCACTGACCAGTTGGGCACCATGGCTTCTTCTTTCTTTCTTTCTCTTTCATTCTTTCTCTTCCTTTCTTCCATTTTTTCCTTACCTCCCCAAAGTAATGGAAATTTTGATACAGGCTAGATAGATAGTCTAGGGAATCAGCTTCATGTAATAACCATACATTTGGCAACTAATGATATCAAATAGAGGAAGCATGTAGAGAGAGAACAAACAAAAGTTTACCTGGGTCTTAGAGTTTTAGTTTCACATAGCAAGTAAAAGAAGGAAGTTAAACCAAATAAAGGAGTATACAAATGAGCTTGGTACTATGCCATTTCTTTGGCCTCTTGGGACCTAAAGGTTCTTAGCCTGGGGGGGGGGGGTGTCTATGAATTTGTAGATCGATAGATTAGATAGGTGATATATACATGTATGTGCATATATATATATATATACACATGTACATGTAAAAATAGTTGTGCATGTAAATGAGTATATATAAGCACACATAAATATATACACATGTTATATACAACTATATTTTAGGATAATTAATTTTTTATAATCCTGTGTATTTTATTTTATATTATTTAAAACCTTCTGAAAATTGTCCCAAAGGTTTTACCAAATTGTCAAATGGGTCCATGATAATACAGAAAATTTAAGAATATCTGATATAGAAAGACTTTACTTTGTTGCTGCTGTCATTCTTGTTACTTGTTACTTGTCCTTAACCCCCACCCCAACCCTCCTACACATATATATAAAATCTCTCAAACTCAGCCTGTATATCCCAGTACTGAGAATCTAACTTCACACCCATTGCTTCTTTCCCAAATTCTGATAAATGTTATTTAGTATAAGAAATGAATTTAGGCCAGAACTTTTGCTCATGATCTATTTTATAACAATGATATCTAATATTCATATAGTGTTTTAAGTTTTTCATCTCACTTAACCAAGTCAGAGAGATGTTAAATGACTTGTCTAGGGTCACACAGGTAGAAAGTGTCTGGGGCTGAATTTGAACTTGTCTTCCTGGACTCCAGGTCATTGTATGGAGAATTACTGTGCCATCTAGCTACATATGTATCAATTGCATCTCTTTCTGAAAGATAATAATGGCAATTCCTGCTTCAATCTTCATATTTATATCTCCAAATAAATCCAATCTATTCATTCTTCCAGTTTAGTTCTTAGCAAAACTATCATTTTGAACTTGGTGAATTTATATAATTTTATTTTCAAATTTTATCATATGACTAACTTTTGTCCTCTAAGAATTATGAAAATTTTAAATGCTAATAGCTAAATTAGGTTCAAATAATAGTTTTTTAAGATGCCTTTTAAATCATCCACTTTTTGTAAGTCCACTGGAATAAGTTCATTTCCATAAGATTATCCTGGTTTTGAGAATGTGTTCCACAAATATTTTCTAATTGAAATTCTCAGTGCTGGATGGTATAGATCTTGAAATACTACTTTAAAAAAAGACAACTGAATTTCCATACTAAAGGATGATGACTATTGTAATTCTCTCTGTAAAATGGATTTTTTAGACCTATGCCTAGAAGGCATAAGAGGGAGAATAATGATAATGGTACCACTCAGAAACCCTAGTTTGAGGCCTGACACTGCTACTTGGTAAACCATGTTAATTTTGTTCACCCTTCATTCTCAAAGAGGACAATGACAGCAGAAGGATGAAGTCTTGATTTGCAAATGAATTGAGATTTAAATGAAGCAAGGCTGTACAAAGTTATTAGTCTCACTCTCTCACCTCCAGGAGTCATGAATCCAATGACATAGGTCAGAATGACTGGTGATGGCCTGAGATGCAGTGGGAGACTTAGACTTATTTAAGTTAAGGTTTTTCCTAGATCATTTTTGAGGCAAAAGAGGCCCTAGTTTGCTTCATAAAAGAATTATTCTGGGAGCAGAAGACCCTCAGAGTTTCAGTCTAAGGTATGTGACATTAGGCAAGAAGCATAATGCAAATGAGGAAGCTGAGACTTAGAAACAATAATACCTATTCTACTAGCTCCCAAGTTTCTGGGAAGGGCAAATAAGAAAATTTATGTAGAAGTCCTTTGTTCACTGTAAAGTGCTATAAAAATGTAAAATGATATTTTTATTAGCCTAATTTCCTCATTTTAGAGATTAGGGAACTGAAACCCCAGGAGATTAAATGACCTTAACCAAGGTAAGTTGAAAAACTTGTTAATGCAAGGTAAAATTAATTCAGATCACAAACTCGATAGTCTTTGCTGTATCATCATGAATAAACCTAGGTTCAAATAACCCTTTTTGAAACCTATTTTACTGCCATCCATGCTGCAGAGACCACTGCTTCCATCTTCTTGATTTCTATATGTTTTAAAAGGCAATTGAATATGACTTTAAGCACGATGCAAACTCATCATTTAAGACAGTAGGTATCAGAGAAAGAACAATAAATTAAAAATTAAATAATAATATCCAGGATTTACATAGCATTTTGAGTTTTGCAAAGTATTTTACACATATTTTCTCATTTTCCTTACAGTACCCTGGGGAAGGGGATATAAATGCTAACCCCATTTTACAGATGTCATAATTGATAAAGATTCAGATTACTTATCTTTCCCAAGATCCCACAGTTAGTAATTATAGGTCAGATTTGAGCTCAGGTCTTTCTGACTCCATGTCCAGCACTCTACCACCTACCTGCTTCTAATTTGGTTCAAATTCTGTTCCAGCCATTTGCTGTGTGATCATAAGCAAGCTATTTAACTTCTCTAGGAGGATTCAAATGCCTAAAATGAGAGATCAGACCAAATAGACTCTAAGGTCCTTTCCAGTCACAAAGCCATGAGCTATGGATGGGAGTGAAGTTTTAATTAACCTGGTGGAAAGTATGATAAAATGCTACAGTCAGTTGTTCAGGGGCCTAAATATGACTCTTGATTCTGTTAGCTACTAGCATATGTGACCTTGAGCACATTGGAGAATTTAAGGAGTTTATATTCCTACCAGGGGAAATAACTTTTGACCAGGTGAGAAAAACAGTATTTACAAAACAATATAAAACAATTTCAAGGGAATGGAAGCCTGTTAATTACTGAGGCATTTGGGAAATATATCGTTCAGGACATGGAAACTGAGCTTCCTCTGAAGGAGCTAGGTAGTCTACAACATGGACATGGCAGGAGGGATTTTCTTTTAAAAATTAGAATCCGAAGTTCATTTAAATGTTAGAGGAAGTCTCACTTTGGTATGTGCAGCCCAAGGCTGAGCATAACTTGCAGGCCCTATTACTGTACATTTGATTTTTTCCCCCTTCAGAGACTGAGGCCAGCAGTGAGCACACAGTAGCAACCTAATAGCTTTCTCCAGAGTTCATAAGTCTTGAAATGAGCACAAAGTTACAATCAAAACTATGTCTGATTCTCAGCCAAGATCACAGTCAGGGTGCACTCGAGATGATGGGTAACCAGTAACACAGCTGACTTCTGAGCTGGAATTGGTTTAGTCTCCACAGGCAGTCTTTGTCTACTCCTGGAGCTATTTGCAGTTAGATATGCTGGTTTGCCTTTTCCCTAGGAAATGTTATTTGGAGGGTATTGGGGGATTTGTTGATGAGCATTGTAACCTCTGGAGAGGATGGTAGTTGGGAAAGCTTTTACCCACAGACCCTCAGGCAGAAGTGATTTAGCTGAGCAATCACTTAAATACTTGGGGGAAAATAGTCAAAATATTACTACCAAGAAAAAGAGAAAAGAAAGTAACTGAGTTAAATATACCCAAATTGAGAGGGAATTCTTTTTGCTCTGATAAATGCATCTAGACACTATTTAGTTCCCATGAAGTGGGATTCAGTGTTCTCACTAATCAGAATCTAGCTATAAATAAATAAAATAGTATATGTGTATTTATGAGATTCAAATAAAGGCATCTTCATGCAACTGTCACAGTCATAGAAAAGCAAGAATGGAATGAATTAAATAAATTCTATCTGTGAAATGGTGATCACATTAATTTATATTGAAGAAGCTTGAGCACCATTCTGCTATAGTAGAAATTATACTGTACTACAATACAAACTCCTCTACAGAGCAAATATAAATTTTGAAAAGTTTATAAATTTATACACACCTACATATGGAATCTATGTAATAAATATTTTCCCAATGGAAGTTGAATGTGTCCACATGGTTCTGTCTAGATGTAACTTATGGGGAGGCAAGAATACATATATCTAAAGTCTCCCTTCCTATCCAAGGGAGACATTGATTCCTATCAGGAAGGGAATCAGAAGGTTGAGGCCAAGTAATTGGGCATTATACTCCCCTCAGAGAAAGAGTACCCAACTAAGGTATTTATCCATCTGATTGCCTAAGTATTTAATATAAGAAACATTTTTAACATTTAAACTACATTCCTGATCATTATCCCTTAAAGGAGGATTGTTTCAAGCAATCAAATTTGGGGTTTGACTACCTTCCCACCAAATGCCAGTTTCACATATGGTGAATAGTAAATAAATCCATTTATCCAAATTAATAATAAAACAAAATTCAAAAAAGTATATGTAATAAAATATCAGATAATAGAGGGTAAATGAAGTTTCCCATTGACCTTAAAATGAGAGGAGGAGGAGGAAGAGGAGGAGGAGGAGGAGGAGAGAGAGAGAGAGAGACAGACAGACAGAGAGAGAGAGAGCTCACCCAAGAGAAATTCCCTGAAGTCTTTAGAGTGTGAGAATATGGATATAATGACCATACCAGCTTGTCTTTGTATTGGCTCCTTCCTAGAGACTTTTTTCCTTCCTTCAAGCACTATCTGAAACTTAGAATCTGAAAGAGAGCAATCTCTCTCAAAACAAGAAACCAGAGGATCAGGATCTCTTTATTCTCAAACTCTTACCAATTCTTCTCTTCACTTGTGCACAGAATAATAATCAATTTTCATCAATAAGAAAAGTCCTACAGAAATAGTTTTTAAGGCTTGAGTCACATATGTGCATAAATATATATGAACATATATATCTATATGTAAAGCCAAAAATACTCCCCCCACACATACATACATACATCTCAGTCAACAAACATTTATTGAGCATATGCCAGATACTGTCATAAGTTCTGAGGATACAAATACAATTAAACTACATAAACTGTATCCTTAATGATCCTACATCAAAGCCAGGTTCTATCTTACTCTTGGTGTGGGCAGTAGTTGTGAAACCAGCTGGAGATATGTGACCAGAAATTTGTGGCCTAATTTGACTGAAATTTGTAGGCCTCAGTTTTGTTTCATTTAATGTTTGATATTGGCACCAAGTCCTTTATCTTTTTTTAGATAGCCAATTGGGACTAGTTTCTTAGTTTCATTGCCATCTTTCTTCTTTCCTATAAGGAGCAAAGGAGTGATTTCCTCCATTCCATTTTTCCCAGAGTTTAGTAAAGCATTCACTCATTTTCCTTTCTCTTTGTCTCTTTTTCTGTCTCTGACTCTGTTCTCTGTTTTATCTCATCTCTTCTCTTCTTCCTCCACATCTTTCCATCTCTCTCCCAAAGATGAGAAATTTAAATACTCTAATCCCTTGTCTGAGTATATTGAATCTAGGACAAATATTAGCTTTTAATCTATAGTAGTTGTCTTTCTTAAAATAATTCTGTACCTTATATTTTTAGAATCACTTTTAAAAATTATTATCTAGGGGCAATATAGCATAGAGGAAAGTGTTCTTAAAATGAGAATTCCTTGGGTTCAAGTTCTGTCATTTTTCCTGTATATAAAGTAAATCCTTGATTAAAACACTAAATTCTCATTTCTCTGGAGAATTTTACATTGTAAAGAAATGGAGAACCTGCTATTATCAGAGAAAGAGATAAATACTTTCATTGATATGAAGAATTACCTGGATGAGGAAATTCCCTTTACTAATACAGGTTGGCAACTTAAGATCTTGAATAGGTGCCCAGAGAGAAGATAAATGACAAAGGCCAGATCTAGTATGTATCATACACTGGACAAGAATTCAGATCTTTCTGGTCCTTAAAATGTGATTTTCATTATATAAAAATCATTTTTAATAAATGTATATGTTTATTGTTTATTTAATAGATCATTCTAATTATACTATGTTACTATATTTGTTACTAAATCAAAAATTATTTTGAGCAGGATAGCCATCAAATCTTCATTCTAGTTTTAGTGTTGTAACTAATGGGGAATCTAGAGGAGCCATACAGAGTAAATAGGTGATATCACAAATAATTAAACCACCATTGCAGTGTGTTAAGCTATGGTAAGCATCTGAACTATTTAATGAGAAGGAAGTATTGCTAGTATTGCTACAGGATGTGACTGGCCACAGTCCCTTTGTCTTTGAACTGACATAATCAGAGAGGGAAACTGACTCTGAATAATTTTTAGATTGTAGGAAAGTTAGGGTTTCCCTGGGAATTCGCTTTATGGTATATTTGGTGCCTTTGCCACCTCTATCCGAACAAAGGCAAACTGCTTATCACAATAATATAAGATACAGGACTTCCCTTTTGGGGTGGAGCCAAGATGGCACCATGGAAATTGATGATTCTTGAACTTTTCCTTTCCCAACAGCAAATGAAGCCTCTACATGGATATTAAAGCTATAAATCCCACCAAAAGAGATCGACACAATTTTTCAACTGCAGACATCATGGAAGATCTTCTGTAAAGGTTTATCTCTTTGTGGGGAGGGAAAGTTAAAGCCCAGCCAGCCTAGAAAGCAGGAAAACCAGTGGGAGGCTTTTAGCCACAGCACAGCCTAGGTTCCGTTAATTATAGACCACAGAACAGGTCTCACCAGCTAAATAGGAAGCCAGCAGAGAGGGTTCTAACATCAGACAAAATCTGAATTCTACGAAAACTAGGGCAAAAGACAGAATAGGGTTGGGAATAAACCACTGCAAAGACAGAACCTAGATATAAAGGAGGAAACAAACCTCTGCATATGTAATGACTGAGCTGCATAGGCAACATCTTGGCCAGTGATAAGTCAAGGATCAGATGCCAATTCCAGCACAAAAATATTGATTATATATTTTCTATACTCCAGGAACAGAGCTCAAACAATCAAAATGAGCAAAAACTAAACTAGTATTAACTAGAGAAAGCTACTATGTAAGTGGATGATAAAAGTATCACCTCTGAAAAAGAAAGCAGTGACAAATTATGTACATGGGAAGTCTCAAAGGAGTCAATGAATTGAAAGCAAATCCAAAAACTCATGGAAGAGCTTAAAAAAGAATTTAAAAACCAAAGAAGGGAGGAAGAAGAAAAATGGGAAAAAAAGAGAAACAAAAGAGGACAATTATGAAAAACTGACCAAAGAAATCAACTTCTTAAAATTTAAAAATGGCCACCTGAAAAAGGAATTTAACTCTTCAAAAAATAAAATCAACCAATAGGAAGAGGAATACAACTCATCTAAAACTCAAATTGACCAATTGAAAAAGGAAATACAACTGAGTTAAAAGTAAAATTAATCAACTGGAAAAGGAAACACAAAGTCTAACTGGAGAAAATAAAATCCTAAAACTTAGAATTGAACAAATAGAAAGCAATGAAGCTATGAGAAACCAAGATTCCATCGAACAAAGTCAAAAAGCTGAAAAAAATGAAGAAAATGTAAAGTACCTTTTAGGAAAGACTAATGATGTAGAAAATAGATTCAGAAGAGAAAATTTTCAAATTGTTGGTCTACCAAAAAGCCTAGATTAAAAAAAGAACCTGGAAAACATTCTGGAATAAATTATCAGGGAAAACTGTCCAAATCTGCTAGAGCAAGAAAACAAAATAGGCATTGAAAGAATACACAGAACTCCAAAAAAAGACCCCTAGATGAAAACTCCAAGGACTATCATATCCAAATTCCAGAATTATCAACTAAAAGGAGAAAATCTGCAAGCAGCAAAAAGGAAACAGAATCAGAATTACAGAGGACTTTTCAGCATCAACCTTGAAGGACAGAGGACCTGGAATACCATATATCATAGGGCAAAATCAAGAATTTAATGCCCCACAAAATTCAGCATATTCTCTCAGGGGGAAAGCTAGATGTTCAATGAAATAGAGAACTTCCAAATTTTCCTGATTAAAAAGACCAGAACTTAACAGAGAATTCAATCTTTAAATACAAGTCTCAAGAGATTTATAAAAAAAGGTAAATGGAAGGGGGAAAAATGTTAGTCAAGAACATTAAACTTCATCCAAGGGAAGATAACACTTGTACCTTTTGAGAATTGTATTTCTCTTAGCATATTAAAGGGTTGAAAATAGTTGAAGAGATTGTCCTTAGAGGATATGGGTATAGGTCGTTCTTGTCCTTCATTATCTGAGAAGACCAAAATGACATCACTATGATTGAGACAAAATGTAGTCTTTCCCACTATGTCTAATTAGACCAACATGAGGTCAAATAGTCCAATGAACATCTGGAGTGTTTAGTCTAAATATATATCTCACATCTCCTTTGAGCTACTTTAATTCTGCCTTTGTCATAGAGTTCAGAACTGATGAGGGCAACCTATGCTGAGTTGTCCTGTGCCAGTGTCTCCTATACGTTACAATCAATGCTAAAGTTTTTAAGTGAGACCTTCAGGGTGTCCCAGTTCTTAGATTACTTAGAAACTCTACATAATTAAATTAGAAGAAAATTTTTAGATATGTAGAAGTTTGTATACTATAGAGGAGACAGAGGGTGGGAACATACCTAGAAGAGTTGGCTATAAAGCAATAAGGAAGAGATTTAATCTTAATCCATACTAATTAATGAAGATTTTTAATACCATAGTTGGTGGGCTAAAGGGACAGTGGGAGAAAATAAACTTGATACTTTGGTTAGGGAGGGCTTTGGGGCTGTGGTTGAAGTACAATAGAATCAGAGTGAGAGAGTATATATATACTTAGAGGGACTGGACACAATATGCTTTGCTGGAAGTTTTGGCTACAATTGAAGGAAGTAAGCTTTGTGGGAGGGGAGGTCCAAATAGTTGATGAAATGATTTGACTTTGCAGGATGCTCTGACTCTTGAAGATTGTTTATTCATGGAAGATAGTTGAAAAGGGGGTAAGGTATAAAGTAATTATATTTTGATGTGATTCATAACTCTTGGGAAGTGTATTTCTAATGAGATAGAAGAGGGGAGGGTACTTAGTGACTATGAGGAAAGACTGCTTATCATCAATCAACCATTGATTGACTGTACTTTGATTGATAGTACTTTTGCCTTGTCAATCAATGAAGCAATTAACCTTTGATTGATTCTACTTTGATGAATAGTACTATCAAGTCACATAATAAAACAATAAAAACATAAAGAATGACTATACTAGGAGAAGGCTAGGAATTAGTGGATAAATAACACCAGGTGAAGAGGCACAAAGACCTGTTATCATAGATGAAAAGAAGAGAGCAGTGAACACTGAGTAAATCCTACTCTATAGATTTGACCCAGAGAGGGAATAACATATATTCTCAATTGGGTTTAAAAATTTATTTTACCTATAGGGAAATAGTGGAGAAAAAGGGAAAGAAAAGGGAAGAGGGGACTGATAAAACAGATGGCAGGTGTGGCTAAGTGGCACAGTGGATAGAGCACCAGCACTGGAGTCAGGAATACCTGAATTCAAATCCAGCCTCAGACACTTAATACTTACCTAGCTGTGTGGCTTTGGGCAAGCCATTTAACCCCATTTGCCTTACAAAAAACCTAAAAAAAACAGAAGTTAAAGATATAAGTAAAAGTAAAGTTAAAGTTAAAATTAAATAGAAAAGTAAAAGGGGAATGGGAGAAAAAAATGGGAATGTTGAGGAGGAATAAGAGGAATGGAAAGTGAAAAGTACAAATGGGGAAAGATTACATTGAGGGAAATAAAAATTTAGTAATCTTTATTATAAATGTCAATGGGATGAAACCTCCCAGAAAATGGAAGCAGATAACAGAATGGTTTAAAAACCATTATTCTACAAAATGTTTACAAGAAATACACTGAAGCAGAGAGATGCACACAGGATAAAGGTATAGAGTACTATTGTTCTAATAGAAACCATGAATGGTTTGACTCTAGAAGAATGAAAGGAATTAAAGGAACTAATACTGAGAGAAGCAAGCAAAGCCAAGAGAAGATTGTATGCATATTAACACTGTAAGTTAATCAATTTTGATGGGTGCAGCTCCTCTCAGCAGTTCAGACAGCTAGGACAACCTTAGGAGACCTGTTATGGACAATGCTTTCCACATCCAGATGAAGAAAAACAAAATGAAATAAAACAAAAAACTCTACAGAATTTGAATGAACACTATGCTTACTTTGTTAAACTCCTCTCATGCTTTTCCTTCCTATCCCATGGTTTTCTTTCTTTTCTCTTAGTTCTAATTCTCATCCAGAAAATGACTAATATATAAATATGCTGACCACAAATGTACATGTACAATATTCACTGGACTATTTGCATGTTGAGGGGAGTTGGGTGGAAAGGAAGGGTGGAAGGAAATTATGTAACTTATAAATATGCTTGTGAATCAATGTTAAAAACTTTTATAACATGTAATTGGAAAAATAAATTAAAATTATCAATTAGGAAAAAAATAAGGTATGTTATTTATCCCAGACAAGGATTGAGTGGGGTTCTCTTCAAAGATGCTTGATTATGTGAAGACATGATACTTGAGGTAGAGTCCAGGCTCTACTGTTCTTTACTATATAAAGAACCTGAGACTGCTTCACCCTTCCAAGCACATATATGAGAAGACCAAAACATTGCAAATATATATCAGGGTCAATCTATGATGAGTATGGGTTCTCTGGATGGCTGGTTGCCATCTTGTTCTTCAGTAAGCCTAATTATAACACATGAGTTTCTTCTACATCATGTTCTCTGGACCCTAAGCCATTCATAATCTTCTCCCACTAGAACATGAATTCTGCCCCTGGGAACCTGGGTTCTCATGAGCTTTTTCTTTTACTTACCAAAACCAAGCCTCCCAGCTATTTTCATTCTGTGTCACAATATTCATGTTATTCCTCCCTCTTCAAGCTCCTGGTTTTGTGTGGTCTTCTCCCATTAAAGAGTATCATGCTTAAAGGTAAGATGATATTGCTTGCTTGTTTCTCCTCCATTTTAAAAAATGCAAACTTGAAAGATCAATTAAAAGGATTACTTTCAAATACAAGAAAATGGAGAGTACTATCTATTACATACAAATAGGCTTTCTTTTAAGTATATAATAAACTTAACATTCTATTTGCAAGCTATCTTGTTTGTTCTTATAGTCTTGGTCATTAGCACAGTACACAATATATACTCAGTACTTTATAAATGCTTTTAAATTTTGAATTCAGAAAGTCTTACCTGGATTAATAAATATGATCTTCAGTAATACTTTCTTTGATCCTGTGTGCATTCAACATGTTAGTTTGATTCCTTTGTTATAAGGTAGAAGTCTAACCCTAAACACAATTTTTCTCTCCTCACATTTTTTCCTCTCTGTCTCTGTTTCTCTATCAACATCTGTCTCTCACTGTCTCTGTCTCTTATATTCTATTTCTCTATGTATCTCTATTTTTTTACTTTGACTCTGATTCTATGTGTTTCTCTCTATTTTACTCTCCTCAGTCCCAAACGTTTTAACTAAAATAGTTCCCTTCATGATCAGCAGGCTTCTATACAGAGATATTGAGACAAATTGTCTTTTATAGAGGGTATCTCTGAAATTCATTTCTCAATCCATAGAAACCAGTATTTTGTGGCTTTGGGGGAAGATTTCCAAATCTGTCTATTAAGATGGTAATTCTTCAGTTCATGTGGGAAGATTGGCAAACACTCTAGTCAACAGAGAAAGTAGATATTTAAATGTTCTTTAATTATTTCATGTGTACCAGAAGTTAAGTGAGAATTCTGTTAAGAAACAGAAATAAAATCCAGTAAGTATATCAAGTCTTTAACCCATTCCCATGTCCTATATGGAGGAATTACTCTTGTCTGGTTTGGACAGAATAGAATTTGAGAATCTTTTCAATTCCAAAGTTTTAAGTTATCACATCAAAAAGAAGTGGTCTAATAGGAAAATATATTTGCTGAATCACAAGACTAAGGAAACCTATAATTGTTAAATGTGCATCCTCACATAGAGCATATAAAATTAGTTTCCAATTATACATTGTGTATTAATCTCTTTAAAATATACTTGAATTTAGGGGCAGCTAGGCGGCATAGTGGATAAAGCACCAGCCCTGGAGTCAGGAGTAGCTGGGTTCAAATCCGGTCTCAGACACTTAATAATTACCTAGCTGTGTGGCCTTGGCAAGCTACTTAACCCCATTTGTCTTGCAAAAACCTAAAAAAATGTACTTGAATTTAAAATTTATTTGAAACACTTTTAGGAGTAGAATTTTGTGAAACTTTTTCACCCTGTGGGAGCATGAACACAGTTTTCCTTAACACACCAATCCAGCTTCCCTAGCCCACATTCTATAGCAAGGAGCCCCAGAGCATACAAGCAACTTCTTTTGCTGTATTGGACTATCAAGGATTGTGTAGCACTAGTGCTGGGCTTGGCAAATCTTTTTTGTACATATAGACAAGTTTAATTGTAAAAAGGGTTTATGCAATGTCAAGTTAATTTCAAGTTCTCTGTTTTAGACACAGCTCGGGAAATAAGAACACCATAAAAAAAGAAAACCAGAATGCAGAAACTTCTCTACTTTAGTGCAATGGAACTATCCATGGTACTGAGATTAGATAAACTTGAATAAACAACTTTGGTAGCCAATGGCCTTTCTTGTAATGAAGTTTTAGTTCGGGAAATTTAAAGAAACCTTAAAGAATGGATGAAAAGATTTTCTATCTTGTATTATCTTTCTTTACGTGTACTCTCATCTTTATATTCTCACATGCACTAGTGAATGAGGGGCAGAACTGTAGCCAGATGAAATCAGGCAAGATATGACCTTAATTTAGCAGACTTTTTCAGTAGCATAGTTTCAGTAATGAGATACCATATATTCAATTCTCACTCCAGGGTCTTTTATGTGGCCTTCAAATCTTAGGCTAGGAGAATAAATTGATCACACAGAAAAAGAATTAACTAGAAAGATGCTACTGCAGCTGCGGGGAGGGTGAAGATGGAAGGGTGTGGGTGTGTGAGTGTGGCAGCAAACTTCTTAGAGACTGTCAGCACTGGGGAAAGGATGTATAAAGGTATAACCAAGGGGCATTACAATGTTTCAGCAATAGGAAAGAAGTGTATAACTGATTAAATTTAGAATTTATAGATGCAAATTTTGCAGACAGTTTATGCCATCACATTTGGTTATTAAAATGTCTGCATACTAATGTTAGAGGCATATCAGAAAGAAAGAAATAGTCAGATTGGACTGACTCTCCTCCCCAAATCCTAATTGTGATATATCATTGTGACATTGAAGTCACCCAAAATTGCAAAAGACTATGTTGGAGAAGAACAAGCTCTGGAAAGTCTTATTAAAAGACTGGGGACAGGATTAAAACAATCTAGCTGCCTCTAGGAAAGAATTATACACCAGTTTGACCATGAGGTTATCATAATTTTTTTGTGCTATAATAGATTCAATCAAGAACACTCTCTTGAAACACAAGTCTCTACTCACTTTATGAATGACTTCAGTTGAAAAATTAAAATTTTATTTCTTACCTGGATCAGATTTGAGATTTCTTACATCTAATGGAATAAAATCAAAATAATTTCAGGGGCTGAAATGTCAATTTTTATGTATCTCTCATCTTATCAATGTGGATATATCCAATGAGGCAAATTGCAATTCATTCATGCCCTCTTACCATGTGAATTTTGTCCATTTTCTCTTGTACCAAAAGGATTAAGAAAAGGACCCCCATGGATTTGAACAGATTCCAGGTGAATATGGTCTAAACATTAGTCATCATTTGCTTTTTCATATGACTAGCCATACTTCTTTTCCAGTCATTCACCTCTCTGATGACTTCTTTTGTACCATGTTATTTGGGTAATTCTTTTTTGAGAATGTGTTTCAGTTTACTGATACTTCTCTCCATTACTCTTTGGGTAATCCTCAAATTTATTTCTTCAAATAACTTCAGCTATGGAGTATCACCTGGAGAATACTAAAATTCTAGGCATTTGTTTTGAAGAAAACCTTTCCAAAACTCAACCTGGATTCATCTGACAGCAGTCCATAAGGAATCCATTGAGTCAATGAGTGGTAGACCATAATTCCTAAGACAGTGTGGATATTGAAATATAGGAAAGAAATCAAACCATGCATTTTAACTGTTTCCTTTCCTATTGAAAATCATTAGGATGTTTAAGAGAAAAATATGTTTTATTTTATTTTAAAATGATTGCTTTCAATATATTCAATCAGAGCAGAAACTAAAGTAAGTTGCAGGAGAAAGAAACAATCAACCTCACATTTTCACTTCTTATGACTTTTCATATAATAACCTGATTTGTGTACACCATTGAGGGAGTAATTAGCAGGTATATCAAAAGTGGGCAATGAATTCTTTGGTGTGAACATCTGTGGGTCACATGGAAATAGAACCCAGCATACTTCTTTCTAGGATAAAATATATGTTTAGTCAGATTCTGGTAAGTAACAATCACCCATGGTAGGCATAGTATGATGTTTAATTAATCCTAGAATGTTACATGGAAGATAATATTAATATAAATTTGTGTTGGCTTGGAAAAATATTTCCTGAATCACTTAAACATGCAGAATCAGGCAATACCTGAATCTTTTAGCCACTGATATCTACCTTACACAAACGTAAAGGATGTAGCATATTAATGCTATTATTCTATAAATATAAAGCTTCTCACCCAAATGTCAAATAGCCTTAACTTTACAAACAATGAGCTATGGTGACTTCCGGCTTGGTGTAGAGAAGACAGGCACATTTCTAAAGTCTCCTGATCTTTCCCCATCTATCAGATGAAATAAACCTCTTAACAGAAATCTGACCCTCAAAACCCAGAAAGAGAAGCCAGGAGAAAGAACATCTACCTCAGGATTTGTCTCCTGCAGCAGCATTGCATGAATTCAGGCACATGAGTCTGGGCCCAGAGGGCGGATCAGCCTGGTATCAGTCAGATTAGCAGCTAAATTGGAGCCAGGGAGTCTGAGGGCATGAGAGCCAGACCTGCTGGATCAGTGGTGGGGCCAGATGGTGGGGGCTTGAGTCAACTAGGGAGCAGAAGCACTGGTGTCAGTGCTGTCCCTCTGGAGCTTGCCAACAGGGCTGGTGGGAGAGTTCTGGTGCAGTAGAGCTGCGGACACCATCCCTGGGCTCCTCTGGTCTGAAGAACTCTGAGACCATGCCTCCATTACTGCTCAGGCCTCTTCCTGGAACAAACAATTGCAGACAACTTCTGCTTCAGGCACAGGTGTGTGAGCAGAAGAACCAGCCCAGCTGACAATAGAGAGAGAGATAACCTCAGGTCAGGGTAAAGAGCATCTTTGATTGAAGGCAAAAGAATTCAATAGCTCCAACTCCTCCCTTCAAGCAAAGGAAGAAGGCCTCAATCAAGGTCACAGACACTCCAGAGAAAGCAAGCAGCACCTCCTACGGGCCAGCTACAGAAATTGCATTCTGTGAGTAAAGCCTCTATTGATCCCAAGCCCCTGTGAACCAGCCCCTCCCCAACTCAAGTCTTAGCAAAATGAAGAAGGGTCAGAGCAAATATGGAGCCATAGAAAAATTCTTGGAAGGAAAAAGACCCTAACTCAGAGAGATCTAGAACCTCTGAGGAGACTACAATCTGGTCTTCAGAAAAAAAGACTTCCTTGAAGAAATAAGGAAGGAGTGTAAAAATCAACTGGAAAATTTGGTCGAGACAATTAATACCTTACAACAAGAAAACAAATCCTTAGAAAATAAAATTGGACAAATTAAAAAGGAGAATAAATCTTTCAGATCCTCAATTGGACATATACAAAATGAGAATCAATCTCTCACATCATCAATTGGACAAATACAAAATGAGAATAAATCCCTCACATCATCAATTGGACAAATACAAAATTAGAATAATTCTCTCAGATCCTCAATTGGGCAAATGCAAAAAGAAAATAATTCTCTCAATACCTCAATTGGTCAAATGGAAAGCTCTTTCAAAAGTAGAATTGACCAACTGGAAAAGGAGATGCAAAAGGTTAATGAAGAAAATTCCTCCCTAAAAAAACGAATGGAGTCTGTAGAAATTAATGACACCATGAGACAGGAAGAGCCAGTTAAACAAAATCAAAAAATAGAAAAACTACAAGAAAATGTAAAATACATCATCACCAAACCACTGACCTCAAGAATAGGTCGAGGAGGGGCAACCTGAGAATGACTGGACTTCTTGAAAACATTGAAGAGAAAAAAGAAGCCTGGACTTAATATTACAGGATCTAGTAGTGGAAAACTGCCCTGATATCATGGAACCACAGGACAAAGTACTTATTGAAAGAATACCTCAATAACTCCAGAAAAAGATCCTAAAATGAAAACACCAAGGAATGTTGTGGCCAAATTCCAGAACTATCAAATAAAAAAGAAAATCCTGCAAGCAGCCAGAAAGAAACAATTTAAATATCAAGGACTCAAAGAAAGGATCACGCAGGACCTGGCTGCACCAACATTAAGGGATCAAAAGGCCTGGAATGAGATATTTGGAAGAGCAAGCAAGGGAGCTTGGAATGCAGCCACAAATTCATTATCCTGCAAAGCTGAGCCTTCTCTTCCAGGGAAAAAGATGGACATTTAAAGAAATGGAAGAATTCCAAAAATTCCTGATGAAAAGACCAGAGCTAAACAGAAAATTTGGACATCAAACAGGAGGTTCAATAGACACATGAAAAGGTTTAAAAAGGGGGGGTGGGCGGGGAGGCCAGTAAAAGGGAAAAAATTGCTATCCAATAAGTTGAAACTGGCTATATCCCAGCATGGGGGGGAAAGATTCTCATAAATCTTGAGAACTGTAATTCTAACAGAGAGAATATACCTAGCCAGAAATGATGCACATTCATGATCTATCCATGAGACCTCTATCTAATGGGATGTAACTGGCTTTAATCCCACTTGGGAGAAAGACACTTATAACTCTCAAGAATTTTAACTCTATTAGATAGAATGAACTTAGCTAGAAGTGACATACTCAGAATATTCTATGACTCAGATAGAATGATATAAAAAACACTACCTCCTTAAAAAGGGGAACAGGAGATGGGAGGAGAGAAAGGATTGAATGGGGGTAAATCTCATTACACTGAGAGGTACAAAATACCTATGGTAATACAGGAGAAGAAGGGAGAAGATAAAAAACACCTGAATCTTCTTCTCATCAGACCTGGCTTAAAGTCAACCTACACATACTCAGTTAACTTATAAAACATCTAACCTTTCAAGTATTAAAAAGGGGAAAAGGGGAGGGGGGGATTGAGAAAGGGAAGAGAAGTGGGAAAAAAGGGGAGTTAACAAAAGGAAGGGAAGGGAAAAGGGAAAGGGGAAAGAAAGGGGAGGGGTGATATAGGAGGGCAAACACACTTAAGGGGGTGGTATTCAGAAACAAAATACTGGGGAATATGGATAAAGGAGGGGAAGGGGGAAAGTACAAACAGAGGGAAGATAGCACGGAGGGCAATATATAATTAGTAATCATAACCTTGAATGTGAATGGGATGAACTCTCCCTTAAAATGTAAGCAAATAACAGAGTGGATTAAAAACCAGAATCCTACAATATGCTGCTTACAAGAAACTCATTTGAAGCACAGAGATACATATAGAGTAAAGGTAAAAGGTTGGAGCAAAATATATTTTGCTTCAGCTGAAGTTAAAAAAGCAGGGGGAACAATCCTTATCTCAGGCAAAGCAGCTGCAAAAATACATAACATTGAAAGAAATAAGGGAGGAAACTTCATCCTCCTAAAAGGTACCATAGACAATAAAGTTATTCCAATACTGAATATATATGCACCAATGGGACAGCACCCAAATTTTTAGAGGAAAAGCTGAAAGAACTACAGGAAGACATAGAAAGCAAAACTCTACTACTAGGAGACCACAACCTCCTGTTCTCAGATCTAAATAAAATAAACAAGAAAGAAGTTAAGGAGGTAAACAAATTGTTAGAAAAACTAGATATGGTAAAATTATGGAGGAAACTGTATGGGGATAGAAAGGAATATACCTTTTTCTCTACAGTACATGGAACTTATACAAAAATTGACCATGTACTAGGGCATAAAAACCTAATGATCTACTGCAGAAAGGCAGAATTAGTGAATACATCTTTCTCAGATTGCAATGCAATAAAAGTCATATGCAATATTGAGCCAAAGAGATACAGACCCAGAACAAATTGGAAACTGAATAACCTCATTTTAAAAATGAGTGGACCAAAAAACAAATTGTAGAAAGAATTAACAATTTTATCCTAGATATTGATAATAATGAAACAACATGCCAAAACCTATGGGATTCATTCAAAGCAACTCTCGGGGGATATATTATAGCTTTAAATGCTTAAATGAATAAATTGGAAAAGGAGGAAATCAATGAACTAAACATGTAACTAAAAAAATTAGAGAAAGAACAAATAAAAAATTCCTAAATACCAAATTTGAAATACTAAAAATTAAAGGAGAAATTAATAAAATCAAAAGCAAAAAAACTATTGAATTAATAAATAAAACCAAGAGTGGGTATTATGAAAAAAGCAATAAAATGGATAAACCTCTGGTCAATTTGATTTAAAAAAAGAAAGAAGAAAAACAAATTGCTAGTATCATAAATGAAAAAGGTGAATTCACCACCACTGAGGAGGCAATTAAAGTAATAATGCAGAAGTATTTTCTCCAACTCTATGCCAATAAACGACAATCTAAGTGAAATGGATTAATATTTACAAAAATATAAGTTGCCCAGATTAAATGTAGAGGACATTAAAAACCTAAATAACCCTATCGCAGAAAAAAGAGATTCAACAAATCATTATTGAAATCCCTAAGAAAAAATCTTCAGAGACAGATGGATTCACAAGTGAATTCTATCAAAAATTTAAGGAAAAATTGGTTCCAATTCTATATAAACTCTTTGGAAAAATAGGGGAAGATGGAACTCTGCCTAACACTTTCTATGACACCAATAAAGGGCTGATACCTAAACCAGGAAGAGTTCAAACAGAGAGAGAAAATTATAGACCTATCTCCCTAATGAAAAGAGATGCAAAAATCTTAAATGTAATCTTAACAATATGATTACAACAAGTTATCACTAGAATAATGCATTATGATCAAGTAGGATTTATCCCAGGAATGCAGGGTTGGTTCAGTATTAGGAAAACTGTTAGTACAATAAATTATGTCAATAAAAAACCTATTAGAAATCATATGATCATGTCAATAGATGGTGAAAAAGCTTTTGATAAAATACAGCACCCATTCCTATTAAAAACACTAGAAAGTGTAGGAATAAATGAATTGTTCCTCAGAATAACAAGAAATATCTATCTGAAAACATCAACAAGCATTATATGCGACAGGAATAGGCAAGAGGCATTCCCAATAAGATCAGGGGTGAAACAAGAATGCCCATGATCACCACTATTCAATATTGTATTAGAAATGTTAGCTTCAGGAATTAGAGAAGAAAAAGAAATTGAAGGAATTAAAATTGGGAAGGAAAAGACAAAACTCTCACTCTTTGCAGATGACATGATGGGATACCTAGAGAATCCAAAAAATCAGCTAAAAGCTTTCTAGAAATATTTAGCAACTTTAGCAAAGTTGCAGGATATAAAATAAACCCTCATAAATCCTCAACATTTCTATATATGACTAGCAAGATAGAGTAAAAAGAGCTAGAAAGAGAAATACCATTCAAGTAACCTCAGACAATATAAAATACCTGGGAGGCTATTTACCAAGACAGACTCAGAAACTTTTTGAAAACAATTGTATAACACTACTCTCACAAATTAAATCAGATTTAAATAACTGGGAAAATATCAACTGCTCATGGATAGGTAGAGCTAATATAATAAAAATGACAATTCTACCAAAACTAAACCACCTGTTTAGTGCCCTACCAATCAAAATTCCAAAAAATTACTTTAATGAGTTAGAAAAAATTGTAAGTAAATTCATATGGAGAAATAAAAAGTCAAGAATTGCCAGGAATTTAATGAAAAAAAAGTGCAAAAGAAGGGGGATTAGCCTTACCTGATCTAAAATTATATTATAAAGCATAAGTCATCAAAACTGTTTGGTATTGGATAAGAAATAGAGTGGTGGACCAGTGGAATAGACTAGGTGCAAAAGGAGACGATTATAGTAATCTGCTATTTGATAAACCCAAAGAGTCTCTTTGATAAAAACTGCTGGGAAAATTGGAAGTTAGTATGGAAGAAACTTAGATAAGACCAACACCTAACACCCTTTACCAAGATAAGATCCAAATGGTTACAAGACTTGGACATAAGAAACAATACTATAAGCAAATTAGAAGATCAAGGACTAGTTTACCTCTCAGATCTATGGAAAGGGGGGGGCAGTTTATGACTAAGGAAGAGTTGGAGAACATCACCAAAAACCAATTAGATGATTTCAATTACATTAAATTAAAAAGCTTTTTTACAGATAAAACCTAACCAAGATCCAAAGAAATGTAGTAAATTGGGAAACAATCTTTACAGCTAATGATTCTGACAAAGGACTCATTTCTAAAATATACAGAGAACTGAGTCATATTTTTAAACCCAAAAATCATTCCCCAATTGACAAATGGTAAAAGTATATGCAAAGGCAATTTACAGATGAGGAGATCAAAGCAATCCATAGCCATATGAAAAATTGCTTTAAATCATTAATTATTAGAGAAATGCAAATTAAAGCTTCTCTGAGATACCACCTCACACCTTTCAAAATGGCCAATATGACCAGAAAAGATAATGATCATTGTTGGAAAGGTTGTGGGAAATCTGGGACACTATTACACTGTTGGTAGAGCTGTGAATTCATCCAACCTTTCTGGAGAGCTATTTGGAACTATGCCTAAAGGGCAACAAAAATGTGCATACCCTTTGACCCAGCAATACCATGACTGGGTCTATACCCTGAAGAGATGATGAAAAAGGGTATAAACATCACTTGTACAAAAATATTCATAGCAGCCCTGATTGTGGTGGCAAAGAATTGGAAATCAAGTAAATGTCCTTCAATTGGGGAATGGCTTAGCAAACTGTGGTATATGTATGTCATGGAACACTATTGTTCTATTAGAAACAAGGAGGGATGGGATTTCAAGGAAGCCTGGAGGGATTTGCATGAACTGATGCTGAGTGACATGAGCAGAACCAGAAAAACACTGTATCCCCTAACAGCAACATGGGGGTGATGTTCAACCTTGAAGGACTTGCTCATTCCATCAGTGCAACAATCGGAAACAATTTGGGGCTGTCTGCAAAGGAGAGTACCACCTGTATCCAGATAAAGAGCCGTGGAGTTTGAACAAAGGTCAAGGATTATTCCCTTTAATTTAGGGAAAAAAAGAGTTATCTTATTGTCTGATCTTGTTACCTCTTAGAATTCTTGTCTTTTCCTTAAGGATATGATTTTTCTCTCTCATCACACTCAATTTAGATCTACAACATAGAAACAAAGTAAAGACTGACAGATTGCTTTCCGTCATGGTGGGGGAGGGAAGTAATATTGGGGGTAAATTGTAAAACTCAAATAATATCTTTAATAAGAATAAATGTTAAAAAAATTTTTAAATGAGCTATGGCAAGAGCCTGTATATCAGAGATTTCTTTATTTTTTTTCAAGGTATGCTCTAGGGGATTTGTTTGCTAGTGGATATTATAAAGAATGGAAAACCATTTAAATTTAGATGGTATTCTCTGAACCATTGAACAAAATAGTCACAATGATCTGATAACTGTGGAGTTGAAAATTCAATCTGAGTAGCTTCCTTGGAATTTCTGTTTAGGGGATACTTTTCTCAAAAAATCCTCAGTATATTTTGAGTTAGAATGGGGATTAGAGAGATTCAAATACAATTTTTATATGTAATTGCTTCCAAAAGCGAGATGCAACTAAATGATTAATTATCATTCTATTAAATATTCATTAATTTTGTACTATAATGATGGAGAGAAAAAGAATTTGAATCCAATTTATCCCTGGATGAGAAAATAAACCTGTTTAACATCAAATTCTGACATCATTAATGTACCCATTTAAGCAGTGTTAAACACAATGCCACATCTTTAGATTAATGGTGAAGTGTGAATATGAGTAACTTCAGCAATGAACAAATGAACAAAATGAACAAAACCTATAGGTTTTTTAGAACTTAATAGTAGAGAATTTCAAATAATTATTTTAACTAATTTCTTCAAAGATCCAAGATTTTGTTTGTATGAGTACTTTTTTGAGGCAGTTCTCAATCCTCTCTAAGACTTAAAATTTGATTTGTGAGAGTTGCTATAGCTGAAAAATTTATCATCCTGTGACCAAGCTTGTCATGAGAGGGTTTTTTTTTGTTTTTAGTTTTTGCAAGGCAGTAGGGTTAAGTGGCTTGCCCAAGGCCACATAGCTGTCTGAGGTTGGATTTGAACTCAGGTCCTCCTGACTCCAGGGCCCGTGCTCTATCCACTGTGCCCCCTAGCTGCCCCACCATGAGTTACTTTTTTTGAAACTTAGGTTGATCTTCAGATTAAAAATACAAATTGTCCTAAGAATTAAATGAGAAATCACTCTAGAGTCAAATCATTCAAGAAGAAGCTAGCAAAGCTGAATTTCCACTGGCATAGTCTTCAAGGACTCAAGTCATCTTTGTGCCTAATGAAAAATCAAAGGAATATTTTGATGGAGGTCTCAGATGAATACTTTTTGGTGGTATGGAATAGCACTTAGAGGCATAATTCAAACTCCAGTCTTCCTCATTTTGACACTTAATTAGCTGCATGATCCTGGGCAAGTCATTTCTTTCATCCTCATTTCTCTCATCTGTAAAATGGCGGTAATAGTCTCTACCTCTTGGCGTTGTTGTGAGGATTAAATGTGTGAATATATAAATATATAAATACAAACTTTAAAGTACTATACAAGAGTTCACATTACATGTACTAATCAGGAACTATCTCTAAATACTAGATATTATCATGCCACATTGTCAGTAGTGACAATTAGTATGAATAATGAATCCCAAGAAGTGGTTCAATTTTTGAATTCATATTCCATATTTATATTGGACTAAAAGAATAACCATATTTTACATAAATATGATTTTGAATAGTGTACACTCTAATACTTACATCTACTTCATGGTTTTCATTACTTGCACTAATCAGGAACTGTCTCTCAATACTAGATATTAGCATGCCACATTGAGCAGTGACAATCCCTATAAAGGGTCAAATTATCAGTCACATTACCTCCTAAAGATCAGTGATAGAATTATATCTATAAAGAATTGTCATGTCTGAGTCAATTACAGTGGAAGTGTGCAGAATTTTGAGAGAAGACATGGGATTGGGCTTTGGCTCTTCCACTCCATCCTGATGTGATCACAGACAAGTCATTTTAAGACTAAATGTTTCTGTTTCTTCATCTATAAAATGAGGGAGTTTGGTTGAATGGTCTCAAGTACCTTCCAGCTGTAAACCTATATTCTTATGAATGGAAGTGCAAGTGATATAGATATGGGACCACAATACTAGTGGGGCAAAGAGTGTGGTAGAAGGCTAGGGAAGAGCTCACTTGAAATCTAGTTATTTCTAAATTCAAGTACTTTTTTTGCTAACATAGTTGTTTCTATGCTGGTTGGGCTAGGGTTTCTATTCTACTAAGATACAAGGGCTAAACCCATAACATAAATTTCAGTGTCCTGAAAAGGACTCATTTGTACCAAAATATCTGTAAGTATCTCTTTTTTATGGTGGCAAGGAATTGGGATTTGTCAATTGGGATGCTTGTCAATTGGGGAATAACTGAACAAGCATTAGTATATGAATGGAATGGTGAACTATTGTGTTATAAGAAATGAGGAGAATAGATTTCACAAAAACTGGAAAGGCTTACATGAACCGGTGCTGACTGAAGTGAGCAGAACCAGGAGAACACAGTACACAGCAACAACAACGATGTGAAATGATCAACTATGAGAGACAACTTTTCTTAGCCATAGCGTGATCAAAGACTGTTCTAAAAGATATGATGGAAAGTGTCATCCACATCTGGAGCAAGAACTATGGGGTCTGAATGCAGATCAAAACATACTATTTTCACTTTTACTTGTTTTTCTTTCTCATTGTTTTCTCCCCTTTTATTTTGATTATTCTTTTACAACAAGACTAACATGGAAATATGTTTAACATTAATATGATTAAACATTTTTGTCTATCAGATTGTTTGCTTGAGAAGGGGAGATGGAGAAAATTTTACAAAAATGAATGTTGAAGACTTTTTTATATGTAATTAGAGAAAAGTAAAATACTATTAAGATAAAAAAATAAATTTTAGCGCCTGGTAAAAGTCATTGTCATTTCATGCTAGTTACCCCTTTTTCCTTCAGTCTATTACCAATTTGCTGATGAGGCTTTCTGAATTTAGACATTCTGAGACAATCGATACACAATTTGTCCTGTTTACTTATATACTTATATAACATTCTATTTGTTCCATTCATGAGTGGAATGTTCTTCTTCCTTATTTCTATCTCCCAGCCTCCTGGGTGTATCCTCTATAGCTCAACTTCCTACACAGGACTTTCCTCGGTCTGCACAATCCCCTTCCCATTCTAAAGTGATTTGCTGCTTTGTACCCTGACCTCCATTTACTTTATAAATGTTTGTGTACTTGCTAAATTTCACCATCAGAATGGAATCTTGAGAATAGCAGTTATTGGTTTTCTTGGCTTAATATACCTATACTTTGAGGTGGCTAAGTGGCACAGTGGATAGAGCACCGGCCCTGGAGTCAGGAGTACCTGAGTTCAAATCCGGCCTCAGACACTCAATAATTACGTAGCTGTGTGGCCTTGGGCAAGCCACTTAACCTCATTGCCTTGCACAAAATCTAATATATATACTTCTTGCAATGCCTTATGCCTAGCAAATACTTACTTATTATGTTTTCCAGAATTGGAATAGTAGAAATTTCCAGCTTCCATACCTTGCCTATGGAGAACCATATTATTTTTAGGCATCAGCAAAGGACTTTTATTATCTTGATAACATTCATGCCACCAATAACCTGTCAGAAATCATTATATGTTATCACCCCTATCCCTGATATAATATTCTCTAGCAAGTAAGTCTGGAAGTCATGCTATCCATAGTTGTGTTGGCTCATGAACAATTTTAGGCAATTTTCTTTGCTTTCCTATATTTTTAAAAAAGAAATAAAACCTAGTTTTCCCTTTAATTTCATTACCCAAGAACTTCCAAAATGTAAAGTATATTTATCAACCAAATGATATCTTTTCACTTATAATAATTGACTAACTTGAAGTCCTATAACTAAGGTTCTAACTTTGGCAAAAAACAATCCAGTCAGAGGTAAAGGGGCACTATAGTATTCTTGTTTCCAGGACAGTCATATTTCTTTATGTTTTTATAATTTTTATTAAAGATTTTATTTGAGATTTACAATTTTCTCGGAATCTTACTTCCCTCTCCCTACCCCACCCACATGGAAAGCAAACTGTCAGTCTTTCTTTTGTTTCCATGTTGTACATTGATCCAAATTGAGTGTGATGAGAGAGAAATCACATCCTTAAGGAAGAAACAAAAAGTATAAGAGATAACAGGGCTGCTATGAATATTTTTGTACAAGTGATGTTTTTACCCTTTTTCATTATCTCTTCAGGGTATAGACCCAGTAGTGTTATTGCTGGCTCAAAGGGTATGCTCATTTTTTGTTGCCCTTTGGGTGTAGTTCCAAATAGCTCTCCAGAAAGGTTGGATGAATTCACAGCTCCACCAACAGTGTAATAGTGTCCCAGATTTCCCACAACCCTTCCAACAATGATCATTATCTTTTCTGGTCATATTGGCCATTTTGAAAGGTGTGAGGTGGTACCTCAGAGAAGCTTTAATTTGCATTTCTCTAATAATTAATGATTTAGAGCAATTTTTCATATGGCTATGGATTGCTTTGATCTCCTCATCTGTAAATTGCCTTTGCAATCCTTTGACCATTTGTCAATTGGGGAATGGCATTTTTAAAAAAAATATGATAGTTCTCTGTATATTTTAGAAATGAGTCCTTTGTCAGAATCAATAGTTGTGAAGATTGTTTCCCAATTTACTACATTTCTTTTGATCTTGGTTACAGTGGTTTTAACTGTGCAAAAGTTTTTTGAACATTATTTGTAAGACTCACTTTTACATTATTACAACTACTTTATAATAAAAAAATCAATTATAAAAAAGGACTTTTTCCTGGATTTATCATTGCACAGTTAAGCAAAAGGATATAACTCAATATGAAGTTCATCTCCAAGTATCAAAGCAGAATACTTATGAACTCACTTCATCAAAATACCCTACATATTTATAAATACTTATTGATAAATATTTTCACAATCAATAAAGCACATCTAACTCTTTGAGTCTATCTCTGTGTTTCTTACCACAGACTGAATTATCCATCAAGAGGAAGGCAACATTACTTGTATTCATTTCCAAAGAATAGCCAAATGAAATAGCTACAAATTGCCCTGCTCATGTAAAATTCTGATCATTTACTTTTAAGCAGAATCTGTTCCTGTGCAACCCACCTTTCTAAAGCTTCCTTTTTTCTTTTTCTTCTTTTTCTTTATTCTTATTTTGTACAAATAATTATTTTTATACATTACTAAAATATTATTTTTTAATAGTAAATGTAATACCCCATCCCCCCAAAAAATATAGATCCACATGAGCAATAAAGTAAAGGTGAAAGAAAATTTAAAATTAAAATTAAAATAATAATAATAATAATTGTAGGTTTGGCCACGTGGTGCAGTGGATGGAGCACTAACCCTGGAGCCAGAAGCACATGAGCCCAAATCCGGCCCCAGACACCCCAAAATCACACATCTGTGACACTGTGCAAGTCACCCCAACCCCATTGCCCTGCAGAAACCAAAGAAAAAATATCCAAAATAAAATAAAATAGTAATAATAATAGTAGGGGCAGCCAGGTGGTGGATGGAGCACTGGCCCATGAGCCAGGAGCACCTGAGTCCAAATCTGGCCTCAGACACCCAATAATCACCCAGCTGTGTGGCCCCAGGCAGGTCACCCAGCCCCATTTGCCCTGCAACAGCCCCCCAAAATAATAAAAAATATGCTACAGTCTGTGTTCCAACACCACTAGCTCTGTCACAGATAGATCACATTCTTTATGATAAGTGCATCACAAAAGTTACTTCCGTATTTTTCCACCATTGCCATTAATGATTGCAACTCCCACCATTCAAACTTCTCCACTACCATGTACTATATTTTCTCTCTCCTTTCACTCTATCTCTGTTGTAGGGTAGCTGAGTGGCACCACAGATAGATCCCCAGCCCTGGGACCAAAAGGCCTTGAACCCACATACCACCTCTTAGGCCCAGCATCTACCCAGCCCTATGGTCCTGGCCAGGCCATCCAATCACAGCCCCTTGCAAGAAGTAAAAAAGAAAATGTGTTATATCTGACCACTCTCACCCCATGGTCCATCCTCTCCTCCATCACTCACATCCTCCCCTTCCCCATCCCCCTTCTTTCCTTCTTACTCCAGATATCTATACCACATTGAGTATAGATGCTGTTTCCTCTTCTAGACACCTCTGATGAGAGCCGAGATTCCCTCTTCCCCCTTGCCTTCCCCCTTCCATATCATTGCAATAACTCATTGTGATAAAGAAAAATCTTATTATATGAATTATATTAGCCTATTCCTGTTCTCTTTTTTCTTTCTCCCATTACATTTCCATTTTATCTATTGACTCCATTTTTACACCACATTATATCTTTAAATTCAGTTTTCTCCTGTGCTTCATTTATAAATGCTCCTTCTACCTGCTCTATTAAAGGTTCATATTAGTATTATCAGTATCATTTTTCTATGCAGGAATACATGTAGTTCATTTTCATTAAGTCCCTCATATTTTGCCCTTCTCCTCCAATCTTTTTCTGAGATAGGGTTGTTTAGGTATTTAAGCTCTTCTTCATTTAACCTGGGTAACTTATATTTTTGTAAATATTCATCCATTTCACTTAGATTGTCAAATTTATTGGCACAGAGTTGCTCAAAATAATTTTGAATTATTACTTTAATTTCCTCCTCATTGGTGGTGAGTTCACCTTTTTCATTTATACTAGCAATTTGGTTTTTTCTCTTTTTTTAATCAAATTGACCAGAGGTTTATCAATTTTATTTTTTTTTTCATAATACCAACTTTTGGTTTTATTTATTACTTCAATAGGTTTTTTTGCTTTTGATTTTAATTATTTCTTGGTTAATTTTTAAAATTTCTAATTTAGTATTTGATTGGGGATTTTTGATTTGTTCTTTCTCTAATTTTTTTACTTGCATGTTTAGTTCACTGATTTGCCCTTTCTCCAATTTATTCATGTAAGCATTTAGAGCTATAATATATCCCCTGAAAGTTGCTTTGAATGAATCCCATAGGTTTTGGTATGTTGTTTCATTATTATAATTATCTAGGATAAAATGGTTAATCCTTTCTATAATTTGTTTTTTTGGTCCACTCATTTTTTTCAAAATGAGGTTATTCAGTTTCCAATTTGTTCTGGGTCTATAACTCCTTGGCCCAGTATTGCATATGAGTTTTATTGCTTGTGATCTGAGAAAGATGTATTCGCTATTTCTGCCTTTCTGCAGTTGATCATTAGGTTTTTATGTCATAGTACATGGTCAATTTTTGTATAACTTCCATGTACTGCAGAGAAAAAGGTATATTCCTTTCTATCCCCATTCAGTTTCCTCCAAAGGTCTACCATATCTAATTTTTCTAACAATCTATTTACCGCCTTCATTTCTTTCTTCTTTATTTTATGATTGGATTTACCTAGATCTGATAGTGAGAGGTTGAGTAGAGTAGAGTAGAGTATTGCTGTCTTCATCTTCTTGTAGTTCTTTCAGCTTCTCCTCTAAGAATTTGGGTGCTGTCCCACTGGGTGCATATATATATATATATATATATATATATATATATATATATATATATATGTGTGTGTGTGTGTGTGTGTGTGTGTGTGTGTGTGTGTGTATTATATATATATACATATATATATATACATATATATATATATATATGTATACAAGTTGAAATGACTTTATTGTCTATGGTACCTTTTAGAAGGATAAAGTTTCTTTCCTTATCTCTTTTATTGCTACCTATTTTTGCAGCAAAATATATTTTGCTCTAACCTTTTACCTTTACTCTCTCTCTCTCTCTCTCTCTCTCTCTCTCTATATATATATATATATATATATATATATATATATATATATATATATATATATATATATATCTGTGCTTCAAATGAGTTTCCTGTAAGCAGCATATTGTAGGATTCTGGTTTTTAATCCATTCTGATATTTGCTTACATTTTAAGGGAGAGTTCATCCCATTCTTATTCAAGGTTATGATTACTAAATCTTTATTGCCCTCCATGCTATCTTCCATCTGTTTGTATTTTTCCACCTTTCTCCCCCCTTTATCCATATTCTCCAGTATTTTGTTTCTGAATACCACCTCCTTAAGTGTGTTTGCCCTCCTATATCACACCCTCCCCTTTCCTTCCCCTTTTCCTTTTTCCCTTTTCCATTCTCTTCCTTTTGTTATTTTCCCTTTTTCCCCCACTCCCCTTCCCTTTCTCTGTCCCCCCTCCCCTTTTCCCCTTTTAATACTTGAAAGGTTAGATGTATTATAAGTTAACTGAGTATATGTAGGTTGACTTTAAGCCAAGTCTGATGAGAAGAAGATTCAGGTGTTTCTCAACTGCTCCCTTCTTACCCTCTATTACCATAGGTTTTTTATACTTCCTAGTGTAATGAGATTTACCCCATTCAATCCCCTCCCTCCTCCAGTCTCTTTCTTGTCCCCCTTTTTAAGGAGGTAGTGTTTTTTAGATCATTCTATCTAAGTCATATAAAATTCTGAGTGTCTGCCCCTCCTTGTTCAGTATGTTCTATCAAATAGAGTCAAAATTCCTGAGAGTTATTAGAGTCTTTCTCCCAAGTGGGGTTGAAGTCAGTTACATCTCTTTAGATAGCAGTCTCATGGATAGGTCATGAGTGTCCATCATTTCTGGCTAGGCATATTCTCTCTGTTAGAGTTACAATTCCCAAGTTTTATGAGAATCTTTTCCCCCCATGCTGGAATATAGCCAGTTTCAACTTACTGGATTGCAATTTTTTCGTTTTACCACCCCCCACTTTTTTTTACCTTTTCATGTGTCTCTTGAACCTCCTGTTTGATGTCCAAATTTTCTGTTTAGCTCTGGTCTTTTCATCAGAAATTTTTGGAATTCTTCAATTTAGTAAATGTCCATATTTTTCCCTGGAAGCGAAGGCTCAGCTTTGTGGGAAAGTAGATTCTTGGCTGCATTCCAAGCTCCCTTGCTCTTTGAAATATCTCATTCCAGGCCCTTTGATCCCTTAATATTGATGCAGCCAGGTCCTGTGTGATCCTCACAGTGGCTCCTTGATATTTAAATTGTTTCTTTCTGGCTGCTTGCAGGATTTTCTCTTTTATCTGATAGTTCTGGAGTTTGGCCACAACATTCCTTGGTGTTTTCATTTTAGATCTTTTTCTGGTGGGGATCAATGTACTCTTTCAATAACTACTTTGCCCTCTGATTCCATGATATCAGGACAGTTTTCCATCACTAGATCCTGTAATATTAAGTCCAGGATTTTTTTCTCTTCGATGTTTTCAGGAAGTCCTATAATTTTCAGGTTGCGCCTCCTCAATCTATTCTCGAGGTCAGTGGTTTTGTTAGTGAGGTATTCCACATTTGCTTCTATTTTTTTATTTTTTGATTTTGTTTAACTGATTCTTGCTGACTCGTGTAGTCATTAGGTTCTGTAGAGTCCATTCTTTTTTTCCAATTGGTCAATTCTACTTTTGAAAGAGTTTTCAATTTGACCAATTTAGGTTTTGAGAGAATTAATTTCTTTTTTGCATTTACCCATTTGAAAATCTGAGAGAATTATTCTCACTTTGTATTGGTCCAATTGATGATGTGAGAGATTTATTCTCATTTTGTAATTGTCCAATTGATGATCTGAGAGATTTATTCTCCTTTTGTATTTGTCCAATTGTACTTTCTAAGGTTTTGTTTTCTTGTTGCAAGGCATTAATTTTCTCTCCCAAATTTTTAAGCTCCTTCTTTATTTCTTCAATTAAGTCTTTCTGTGCTGAAGACCAGATTGTATTCTCCTCAGAGTTTCCAGGTCTCTCTGAGTTAGGGTCTTTCCTTTCCAAGAATTTTTCTATGGATCCACCTTTCCATTGACACTTCTTCATTTTGCTAAGACCTGAGTTGGGGAGGGGCTGGTTCACAGGGGCTTGGGAATTGCTAAAGGCTTTACTCACTGAGTTCAGTTTCTCTGGCTAGCCAGTAGGAGGTGCTGTTTTCTTTCTCTGGAGTGTCTGTGACCTTGATTGAGGCCTTCTCCCTTTGCTGGAAGGGAGGAGTTGGCGCTATTGAATTCTTTTACCTTCAACCAACAGTGGGCTTTGCTCTGGCATGAGGTCATTCCTCATCTGGGCTGGTTCTTCTGCTCATACACCTGGGCCTGAGGCAGTAGTTTGCATTTGTTTGTTAGGGAAGAAGTCTGAGTTGTAATGCGACTCTTGAGTTCCTCAGACCAGTGGAGCTCAGGGATGGTGTGTCCACAGCATTCCTGCTCCAGAACTCTCCCCCCATCCTTGTCTGCAAACTGCCGGGGACAGCACCAACACCAGTGCCTCTGCTCCCTAGTTGACTCTAGCCCCACCGCGGGTCCACCAGGTCTGGCTCTTGGGCCCTCAGACCCCCAGTTCCAATTCATCTGTTAATGTGGTTGATCTGGGGCTGATCCTCCCTCTGAGCCCAGACTCACCAGCCCAAACTTGGCCAAACCTGCTGCTGGAAACAAATCCTGAGGTAGATGTTCTTTCTCCTGGCTTTTCTTTCAGTGTTTTGTGGGTTGGATTTCTTTTAAGAGGTTTGTTTCATGTGATAGATGGGGAAGAGATCAGGACACTTTAGAACTGTGCCTGTCTTCTCTCTGCCATCTTGGCCAGAAGTCCTCTCCTCCACTCTCTGCTTCACCTGAGTCCTGTACTTGTAGAACAAATCTCCTGTTCACCTCAGGCCATTCCAACAAGAACATTTGAAATTTCCCTGGTTCACTGAACGTCCATCTTTTTTCCCTGTAAAAGGACATTCAGTTTTGCTGGGTAGTTGATTCTCGGTTACATTCCAAGCTCTTTTGCCTTCCGGAATATTATATTCCATGCCCTGTGAGCTTCCACTGTAGTTTCTGCTAAGTCCTGTGTGATCCTGACTACAGCTCCACAATATTTGAATTTTGTTCCTTTTGGCTGCTCGTAATATTTTCTCTATGATTTGGGAGTTCTGGAACTTGGCTATAATATTCCTGGGGGTTGGTTTTTTTTTGGATCTCTTTCTTGGGGATATTGGTGTATTTTCTCAATTTCTATTATGCCCTCTGCTTCTAGGATATCAGGGCAATTTTCCTGTAGTAATTCTTTGAAAATGATGTCAAGGCTCATTTCCTAATCATGACTTTCAGGTATTCCAATAATTTTTAAATTATCTTTCCTAAATCTGTTTTCCAAATCAGTTGGTTTTTTTTTCAATGAGATGTTTCATATTTTCTGCTAATTTTTCATTCTTTTGGTTTAGAAGTATTGTGTCCTAATTTCTCGTAAAATCAGCAACCTCCCTCAGTTCCATTCTTTGTCTGAATAATTTGTTTTACCTCAGAGAGCTTTCTTATCTCTTTTTCCATCTGGCCAATTCTGCTTTTTAAAGCATTCTTCCCCTCAATAACTTTTTGAACTGTTTTATCCATTTGACCTATGCTGGTTTTTAAAATGTTATTTTCTTAACCATTTTTTTGGATCTCCTTGACTAAGCTGCTGACTTTATTTTCATGTTTTTCCTGCATCTCTCTCATTTCTTTTCCCAATTTTTCTACTATCTGCCTCACTTTATTTTCAAAGTCTTTTTTGAGCTCTGTCATAGCCTGAGCCCAATTTCTGTTTTTCTTAGAATCTTTAGATGCAGGAGCTTGTACTTCCTCATCTTCAGATTGAGTGTTTTGATCCTTCTTGGGATCATAGGCAAAGTACTGCTCAATGTTGTTCCTCTTTTTCCTCTGCTTACTCATTTCTCCAGCCTGTGCCTGCTTTTGGGGTGCTTCCTGAGCTTTTGTGTATTATTGGGACACTTCCTACAAGGATCTCAGTGTGTGAGTCTCTGTCCTCCCTCCTAGTCTGTGAATGACCATAAGTGCACCCCTCTGCCAGGAGGCTGAGGTGGGGGGGTGACCCTGCTGTCCTATGGGGGACCTAGACTGCCATCAGGATCTGATTGTGGTCCAAACCCCAGTATCCTGTTCCAGGGACAGAGGACAGACCTTGGCAGTCTCTCTCCACACCCCTCCCTAGGCTCAGCACTCATGCCCTGGGGGCTCCTGCTTACTGGCTTTCCCTGCTTCCCGTTCCTGTATCTGGGCTGCCATAGCCAAGCTGCCTCCTGCATGCCCTGAGAGCTGGGTTTCATGTGCTTGCTCTGGCAGAGGTCCCCATGCTGATTCCCCAAGTTGTGCTTGGTGCTCCCCAGGGTGTAGCTCAGGAAACTGCCCTGGCTGCTGGGAGCCATGGCTCCCAGCATCCTGGGGCTGCCTCTGGGAGGCTGAACTTCCTTTGCTCTGGTGGATCGCCCCTTTGTTGGACCACCCCTCTGACCCCTTGGAGCCAAGCCTTTCTGCTCTTTTCCAGGTTACCTTGGTTTGGAGAACTGCCTCACTGCATCCCTCTGTGGGTTCTGTCTCTTGAAAATTTAGAGTTTAGTTTACAAGTTTTGAGTGAAAGCACATAAGATCCTCTCCTGTCTCTGTCTTGGCTCCACCCACCCCCCACCCCTCGCAGTCATACTTTTCTCACTTCCCCCTACCCCAAGACATCTCTCCTGGGAGGGGAAGAGTGTTAACTTTGAAAATTGTCAGAAGCCTAGAGTTACAGTTCAGGAAACTGAGGTAAACAGGGTTAAGTGACTTGCCTGGATATACACAGATTGTCTGAGTCTGGGTTGAAACTCAGGCCATCCTGTGTCCAAATTTGGCACTCTACTGTAGCACCTAGATGCTCCATGTTCATGAATTATGAAATGTATGCAAAATTATTGCTTGAAGTAAGACACCTGAAATTGAGGGCTAGGGAAAGGTTTCCTCTCTGTGGTAGTACTGAATTTGGCAGGCATATAAATCAGAAGTGAGAAGGTACCTCATTACAGATGAGAGGAACAGCCTGTTGAAAGAGATCAAAGATCAAATAAAAATGGAATATCACAACAGGAAAAATTGGAAGCAAGTCAACTTGGTTTAAATAAAGAATGAAGGAAGGAAGGGTAAAGGTATATTAGAATCAGATTATGAAAAAAATTTTAAATCAAGCAGAGTTTGTATAACAACAAAAGAGTCTTTCAGATAACACCAGTATAAGAATGTGCATGTGTTTTATGGAGATCAGAGCTTTATTCATCTTTGATAAAGAATTGTTATGGAGGAAAAAGTTGATTCAACATCTTTTTTTGTGGAGGACATCCTGCATGTCCACCTTCCCAGTGTGGCTCACACATAGCACTAAATTGCAGACCATCTTGGATTGCTTCTTTGTTGTTTCAGATGTTCGCCATTAAATCCACTTTTGACCTGGTCTGTGACACCTTTTCTTGGGAAGTTAGGTGGTCTACCATTTCCTGAAGTTCACTAGTTTCTCCATTGTTTGGATTTAGAGTCAGGAAGACTTGAGGATGAAATCTTTCCTAGATTATTATTAATTTTGTAATTCTGAAAAAGACACTGAACCTCTCTCAGTTTCAATTTCAGTATTTGTAAAGTGGGGATAATAAGAGTTAGAGATAGAATAGCTGTTTTGAGGCTCAAATGAGCTTTTTGCAAACCTTAAACCAGTATTTAAATTTTAGCTATTATTATGTTTGCTCTTGTTACAATTAATGTTGCTGTTCTGTCACCCCACCAAGACTGTAAGCTTCTCAAGATGAAAGACTCTCATGTTTCTTCTACTCCCTATAGCAACTGCAACACAGAATTTGGAGTCAGAGGACCAAAGTTTAAATCCAATGTTTACTAGCAATGTAACCTTAAGCAAGTTTTCCTCTTAATGGGCCTCAGGTTCTGTACCTATAAAATGCTTTTTCTAAGGCAACATTAAAAGGCATATTTACTTGATTTAGGGAAAGAGATGCTTAAGAAAAATTTAGAGAAAGAGATGCTTAAGGAAAATGAAGAATTTAGAATTTCTTTTTCCCCTTACTTATTTCTTTTATCTTTTTTCTAACCCCTCAATCCCTAAGGCTCTGATCTCTAAAACCGGTAAGCTTCCCTTTTACTCAAGAGTTGTGCCATTTGCATTAGCACAGATGGAAAATGAAAAGTACCAAATTCTTTCAGTAGTTCAGAATAAGACTGGTAAGAGTGATAACACCTGAGGTGACCATGAAGTGGTTTTAGCTTTCTTAAAGCACTGTTCTTCATTCTAGTTCCTAACTCTAACTCACTCACTGTTCTTCATAGGATGTCAGTGGCTTATAAATATATTATTGAAATTCCAACTAAATTGAAGTGAAATATATTTATACTCTTTTATATAAATGCAGTTATCTGAAGGACAAAGATAAACCAACTCTATAGACTTTTTTCTTCCATAATCTCACTTTACATGGTTAATCTCAATAACCTCAATAACCCTCAATAATTCCCAGCTTCTGCTTTGGTAAAAATTTGAGTGAAAAACATAATGAGAAACTAAGTATGTACTAAATCTTATTTCCTGTTGGGTTCTAATGGGAATTGGCTACTCATGAGCACTGGCATTCAGATTCTTTACTGAAAACAATCAACCACATACATTTCTTTGAGTCCTAATCCTATCATCTGTGTCCATTCAAATACCACAGGTAGCTGGATAGAGCACTAGCTTTGAAATGAGGAAGACTCATCCTCATGTGTTCAAATGAAGCCTCAAATGCTGATTAGTTGAGTTTCCCTGGCAAATCATTTAACTCTGTCTGCTTCAGCTTCCTCGTCTGGAGGAACTGAAGAAGGATATGGCAAATCACTCCAATATTTTGACAAGGACACCCCAAATGGGGTCACTATAAATAAAATAGTTCATAACAATAGCAATAAATTCATTTAAATATTTGAGAGTCAAAGAAATCAGGTGAACACCTGGTAAGGATGCTTTCGAACCATTCTTAAAGAAGTTACAGGATTGGATTACATAATGATAGCTAGCATTTCCATATCATTTTAAAGTTTTCATGAATATCCTTATTTGAGTCTCACAACAACCCTGGGAAGTTGGTGCTATGATTGTTCTAGTTTGCCTGTGGGGCAACTTACTCAGGGCCGCACAACTAGCAAGTGTCTTGAGACCACATTTGAACTCAGGTCTTCCTGTCTGAAGATCTATTCATTGTATCACTTAACTGCTTCTAATTCTGGTTCTATGATGGTCCCTGCTTTGAATATTTAAGAGGAATGCTTCCTATATATTAATAATAAGTTTCTATAACATTGTAAAATTTCCAAAGCACTTTCTTCATTACTTGTTGCTGAGTCATTTCAGTCATGTCTCACTCTTCATGAACCCATCTGAGGTTTTCTTAATAAGGAAACTGGAGAGTCCAGGGTCAGACAATTATTAACTGTCTAAGGCCAGATTTGAATACAGATTATCCTGACTCCAGGTCCAATGCTCTAACTATCATGCTGTTCTACTTTCTTCATGCCAAATCTATAAGGTAAGGATTAGTATGTCTTTTATGCCTTCTTATGGTAAAAAAAAATGTAGTAATTAAATTTCCATTTGCCACTAAGGGGAAAATGATAAATAATATGCAGTGCTCCATTTTGGCTTTTTTGTCAATTTTTGTTTTTCTTGTTTCCTTATCATTTGTGATTGCTGTAATATTGTTATTATTGTTTTATTGTCAATTTGCATGTAGCTCTATTGGTGATAGCAAAGAATTGGAAATTGAGGGAATACTCATCAACTGGGGGACCATGAACAAATTGGGTTATATGAATGTGTTGGAACACCATTATTCTATAAGAAAAATTGAGGGATGGGATTTTAGAAAATCCTGGAAGGAGTTATATGAACTGATGCTGGATGAAGTGAGTAGAACTAGAAAAACATTAATACACACTATGTTGGGTGATAATCAGCTATGATAGATTTATTCATCAATAACCAAAGATAATACTAAAAGACGTGTGATAGAAATACCATCTTTATCCAGAGAGGAAACTGTGGAGTTTAAATGTAGACCAAAGCTTCAATTTTAAAAAGTTATTTTATGTATTATGTCTTTTTTTCTTTCTCAAGTTTTCCCCCTATTCCATTTGTTTGATTCTTCTCTCACAGAAAGATTAGTATAAATCTATTCTTAGAATAATTACACATATAAAGCCTACATTAGATTGTTTTCTGTCTGGGGAGGGAGAAGGGAGGGAGGAAGGAAGAAAATGCAAACCTCAAAGCCTTGCAAAAAATGATTGGTGAAAGCTATTGCTACAGGTTGTTGGAAAAACAAATAAATTAAAATATTAAAAACATTGCTCTGAGGAAGGATCCACAGGCTTCAGCAGACTGCTAGAGGGGTCCATAACATAAGTAAAGAACTGAAATAGAACTGTGCATGCTAAGAAAGCAAGTTTTTAACCAGAGTACTGTAGAGTAACTACTAATACACTTGAAAGTCAACTTCACTATAAATAATGAAGATCATCTCAATATTCCTGACCAAACGGAAAGCTGACTATGTATTTATCAACACCTGTGAGTTCAACTGTGCCAAAATTCCTGGTGAGCAAGAAAAGTGGGTTGAGCTTTCTATAAACTATTAGGTAAAATTCATCCTGTCAGTAGCATTTATTAAGGGCTACTATGGGTTAGACATTGCACCAATACTTCATTTGAAATGCAACCAGATTTAATTGAACATAACATGTTTTGACACTAGACCTCAAGTGAAGGATCATGACAGTTATTATAATATGCGTAATTGTTTCTATGTTTTCCTAAAGGGCATAGATAAAATTTTAATAGAGTTTATAGTTATCCATGTTATGGTTAAAAGTCATATAAAAGGGGGGGTGGCTAAATGGCATAGTGGATAAAGCACTGGCCCTGGAGTCAGGAGTACCTGGGTTCAAATCTGGTCTCAGACACTTTAATTTCCTAGCTGTGTGGCCTTGGGCAAGCCACTTAACCCTGTTTGCCTTGCAAAAACCTAAAAAAAAGTCATATAAAAGAAAAATAATTACAGTAAATCTCCTCCCAACCCCACCATGCAAAAAACAAGTCTTAAGCTGAGATCTGAAGTGGTTTAATATTGTTACATTTAAATTAAATTATTTATTTGTCAAATTATTAAATTATTATTTATTTTATTGACTTCATAAGAGGAAACTAAAATAGTTCATCTTCACTTTCTAATTCAATGATCATCAGGAAATCTAACATTCTGAGTGGTACCAATGCACTACCATTATCCCAGGATCATGCGGTACAACATTAGTCCTCTTAATGATACGTTTGTCATTTAATTTGATACAATTTTCATTTTGTTTTAGTTTATATAATTGTATCATACATATTAGGGTGACTAGGCAGTGCTCAGATTAGAATTCTCACCCTAGGGTCAGAAAGACCATTCAGACCCTTTAATAGTTTTGTGACCCTGGGTAAATTATTTATCCTTGATTGCCTTCATTTACCCATCTGTAATTTGAACTAGAAAAGGAAATGGAAAACTACTCCAGTATCTTTGCCAAGAAAACCCTGGCTGAAGTCATGAGTAGGCTTCATGGTTGAACCATACCATGCATATTGGGCAGTTGGATGGTATAGTAGATAGAGCACTAGTGCTGGAGTCCGAAAGACTCATCTTTCTGAATTCATGAAGGGTTTGGACATGACTGGAAAACAACTGAACAACAAAAATCATGCATATTATTCTTGTTCAGGTTTTTCTCTCTTTTCAATTCATTCAAGTCTTTCCATGTTTCTTGGAATAACATGAGAATGTAAGAAAAATGATAAATATGAGGAATGCAATTGCCCTCGTATCAATGTGTTCTGCCATTCCTCTTAGCAAAGATTTTAAACCATCACATTTCAAATTGATTTAGTAACACTCTATAGCATATTAATCATAGCAAGGGAAATCTGTCAAAAAGCAATTGCAGTGACTGGAGCAACAGCTCTACAGTTAAAGACAATAGAAAAATGCATTGGGCAGCTTCCCAAAATGTGAGTCTTTACAGTTTGACAGACTGATGATGGTTTCTATCCAGTTCATTCAAACACAGGCTAGAATATGAAATATGGCACCAACTAAATTCCATGGAGAGCTTTTTCCTGAGAAGTCTGGCAGTAAAACTGACCCATAGAATAAAGGATGAAGTGTGTATGGGGGTGAGGTTTACTGCTCTTATTTCCCTTCTCCCCAATTTGATGCATAGATTTTTAAACCCAATGCTTCTGCAAGGACAGCAAAGACCATGTCCAAGATACTAATACCTATCATTTTTCTCTTTCCCTTTTGGAAAGAACCTTTAGAAAGGTTCAAGCATAAACAAGCCACAGATACTATTCTTTAGCAGAGAGGAGATTGCAGTCAAGTGCTCAAACTAAATTAAATTTTCCTTTTTTTGCTTTTTTTTTCAGACACATTCATGACATAGTGTGGCCTGTTACTGTTATTTTAAGAAAACAAACAAAACAATCTCAGAGTCCCAGGAAGGTTGAGTAATTTGACAACCAGTCAATGTCTGAGGCAGCACTGAACCTCGGGTCTTCCTGACTCCATCCACTGTGTCTCCTAGTAGTCTCCACTCTGCCACCCTTCTATCCCTAGAGAATTCCTTAGAGCTTTGAAAAAACTAAATGAATTACATAGGGACCATGTGTGTCAGAGATAGGACTCCAAGTCAAGTCTTCCTACCTTCAAGATCAGCTACTTATCCTTTCAATAAAGCTTTTAATCCTAAAGTCCTCAGTTCCCTCATCTATAAAATGGGGGTGACAGCATCCACCTCTCAGGGTTGGTGTGTATGATATATATATATATATATATATATATATATATATATATATATATATGTAAAGCACAATAGGCTAAACCTTATTAGCAAAATACTGTCAAAAAGGTCAATCCCTAAATCAAGTTTTTGTTTAAAAATGAGTATTTCATGAAGCCTTCTCTACTAATATTTTGTGTATACTACTTACAAATGCATACTTTCTACTCACACACATATTTACATGGCGATGTACATGCACACATGTCTCTCTCTTACTGGAATATAAATTTTGAAGGCAGGGACTGTGTGTTGGTTTTTCTTTTTGTTTCGCTTGTTTGCTTGATTTTCCTTTTGACCTTTTTTGCATCTCTAGGGCCTGACACCTACCAGGACCTCTATCAATAATAACCTCATCATTGTTACATATCCCCAATTAACATTTAAATACAAATGACATAAAACACAGGTGTTTTGGTTTAACCAAACCTCCTCCTGCCCAAAAACTATACTAGCTCTCAATTACCCTGGAAGTAGAGTAGATCAGGAAAGAAAAGATCTGAAGATTCTTTCTATTTTGACTGTGTTGGAATGTCTAACACTGAGCATAGTCTTGGGTTCTAACAGAAGACAGCTCAGTGGATAGAGGGCTAGACCTGGAGTCTGGAAGACCTGGGTTCAAATCTGGCCTCAGACATTTTTGAGCTGGGTGACCCTTGGCAGGTTACTTCACCCTCTTTGCCTCAGTTTCTTCATCTATAAAATAAAGATAATAATCGTGTTCAACTCCCAGGTTTGTCATGAAGATTAAACAAAATAATAATTGCAATGTGCTTAATATGGTACATAGTATATGTATGTATTTATATACTATAGGATACATATGTCTATGGGATATGGACATATATGGTTATAAGTGGATAATATTTTTATGTTTATGTGTGTGTGCGTGTATTAGCTATTTTTTTTAGATTTTTCAAGGCAATGGGGCTACGTAGCTTGCCCAATGCCACACAGCTAGGTAATTATTAAGTGTCTGAGGTCGAATTTGAACCCAGGTATTCCTGACTCCAGGGCTGTTGCTCTATTCACTGCTCCACCTAGCCGCCCAGCTATTATTATTTGCTATTATTCATTTCTGTTCAGCTCTTTGTGGACACCAATATTATTGAGGGGATTTTCTTGGCAAAGATACTGAAGTGGTTCACCATTTCCTTCAAAAGTACATTAAGGCAAACAGAGGTTAAATGATTTTCTCAAGACAACACAACTAGTAAATGAGGCTGAATTTGAACTCAGGTCTTTCAAGTCTAGTCCCAGCACTCTACTGAGCCACCTAGCTGCTTCCATTATTTATTATTATTATTATCATTATTATTATCATTATTATTATATTATATAACTATTATTCAATCATAGGAAGGAACATAGCCACTCTCTTTGCCAATCCAAGCCTTCTGGGCCTTTTCCTCCTTTTTTCTATGCAAGCTGCATCAACTGAAACTTTAGTCAAGCCCTTCAGAGCCCTGACAAAACCTGACAGCTTCACATTGAGAGCTTTGGGTTGATTTAGGGCCACTCATTTATCTTGGGACAGTAATTCTGAAACCTGAGAGGAAAAAATAAAAATAAAAATGGGAATATCAAAGGCATTTAAAGTCATGTATGGAATTTCCAACATAAGATAGCATAGTAAGAAAAAGGAGCAATTGAACATATTTGAGCAGGTAGGTGTGCTACTGTTCAAAGTTTGTTTGCAAGAGATTTGCACAGAATTCACATAAAAACTGTTATAATAGTCAAAAAGAAGTTGATAAGGTTTTGGATTGGTGTGGTAACTTTAGGATTAATAAAGAAGGGACACAGGTATACTATTTTTAAGAGGGAAAATGGGCAGGATTTAAAAACTGATTCTTCCTTCACCCATATTCCAAGATGGCAGTAACAGTCAAAGTTGCTGGGAATAATCTGGCTCTATATTTTACCCTTGTTAAATAATTGTAATTTCTGCAAAAGTTCTCTTTGTCTCCTTAGTCCTTGAACACTCTCCTGGCATTTGGAACAACTGTCCCAAGATAAATGAATGACCCCAAGTCAAACCAAAATCTCAGTATGAAGGGTTTGTCAGGGTTCTGATGGTTCAAGGCTTGGGTGATTCTTCAGCAGATGCAGCTTGTATAGAAAGAGGAGGAAAAGGCCCAACAGGCTTGGATTGGCAGAGAATGGCTATGTACCTTGGAACAATTGAAGCCCACACAGTGGGACCAGAGCACAGGAGCACAGGAAGAAACAAGCAGAAGGCTTTGGAAGCTTTTGAAGGGCTTTATGGGTTTTTTTTAATTCATTATTAGTTTTGACTATCAGACTTGAAAGCTCAAAGATCTGATCCTTAAATACAGAGTTCTGTCTTTCTCTTTCCCCAGGTTCCACTTAGAACTATAAGTTTCTATGAATACAATCCTGCTTTTGTTTTCCTGCAGAACAGAATGCTGGTGGTCATCCAGGCTGCTCATTACAGACTGTCTCTATCTCCAGCTGTCTATTGGGTATCACCACTTGGATGTCCTGATATCTCCTCAAACTCAATTTGGTCCTACAGATTCAGTGTTTTCACTTCTCCTTATTCCCCTATTCTTTGTTCCATAGACTGTTTTTGTCTTTTGCGCCATTTCTCTACCAGTTACCCAAGCTTTAATACTTAGTAACAGATTAATGCCTTCCTCAATCACATTCTTGTCTTCAAAAATATCTCTAAGTCCTGGCAAGTCTTTTTGCCTTCAATTTTCTAGAATCCCCTATTTCACTTTCATTCCTTCTTTCACAGCAACCTCTCTAGTTGATCCCCTTACTATCCTATGCTTGGTCCATCATAATAATCTGGTCTTCTAATAATCTCTCCTTCCTCTTTCTCATCCTGAAAAAAGCTTAACATTTGTAAAACTATCTGTGATAGGCCCTAGTCTAACTTTTCAGTCACTACAAGACCATTGATCTATATCAGAGTCTTCAAATCTGGTGTCCAGTAATTTGTTTTTAAATAATTTAAATATTTTGTGACTGCATTTTCATATAATTAATTTCCTTTGTAATTTTATGTATTTTGTTTCAAAAAATATTCTGAGTTCATAGGCTGCCCCGTACTGCCAAGAACCCCTGCTTTATACAGACCACTGCTCATATAATTACATTAGTATTTTCTTCTATGACAAGGCCACTAGTGTTCATGATGACTGTGACTTTATTTAAATAATTATATCAATATTGTTACATAAGACTAGTAGTCTCTATGAGTACTTTATTGTTATTTCATGAAATCTCTCTGCTCCCTCTCTCTATTCTACTTACTGTATCCTGAATTTTTTATTTGTGTGGAGAGTATTTAAAAAGTCCAAGTTTTTCTCCCTAGGCCATTGGAAATTTTCCCTCTTTTAGGTAACTTAGGAATCAACCCCTTAGCAATCAAATAATTGCCTCACTTCTAGTATGATTTCATCTAAGTTAAGTGTTTGATGCGTTTTAGGTTCCTTTGATTTCTTTATTATGAAATTGATTTACAACAGAGACCCTCCCATATGAGAGGAGGTATAACACAACAGATAGAGTGCTGAGCTTAAATTCAGTAACAACTGAGCTCAAGCCCCATCTCTGATGCCAAATGATCGTGTTAAACTGGGTAAGTCACTCTACCTCTCATTGATAATGAGGGATTCTCTAGGAATTTAAATTAAAGGGAACTACAGTAACTTGCAGGGAACTCCTTACACTGATGAAGCCACAGTTTTGGTTAAAAAATGTTTTTGTGTACATTTGTTTTTTGAGATAATCAAGTTTGAGTGACTTGCCTGCAGTCACACAGCTAGTAAGTCTCTGAGTTCATATTTGAACTGAGGTCCTCCTAACTCAAAGAATCAGTGATCTATATACTGATTCACCTAGCTGCCCTTTGTGAAATTATTATAATTTATATTGCACACTTACATTTTTTAAAATCTGTGATTTGTTGATAAAGATCAGTGATGAGTTGTTTTAATTACATTTCATATGATTATTTTTTTTTCTTATTTATCTTTTTTTGGTTAACTTTTCTCTAACAAATTGGTGGTCTGTCTGTACACAAATAGCTGATGCAGACATCCACTTTGAAACTCAGTCACTTCAATTCAAATCCAGGAATGAGTGAGGATGGTGGAGACTATATTGGTAAATATGAATGAGCAAAATACAATGAGAGGGGTGCAATGATTTGATGTCCACTAAACCTTGCATTTCTACTTCACAAATACTTTTGTCAAGAAAAGAATTAGTGGATTCAGTACATGGTGAAGACCACAATTACGTATTAAAAATGAAATTTGTTTTATTTCAAATGACTCATTCCTCATGTGGGAGTCTTTCTTGAATCAATCCAGCATCAGAATATGACAATGATAACAAAAAGTGATAGGCAACCAGGGTATCACAGAGAGCTGAGTTTCAACAAGGTTGGAACTAGATGAACTTTGTCGGCCATCAGTTTCCTCAACAACAAAATAGATTGCATTAGATGGTCTCTAATATGTTTTCTGGAATGGTTAGTTGGCATGATGAATGGAGCACTGGGTCTGGAGTCAGGAAGATTCTTTTTTCATCAGATCAAATCTAGCACCGAAGTATGTGACTCTGGACGAGCCATCTAATCATTTTAGCCTCAGTTTCCTAATGTGGAAAAATGAGCTATAGAAAGAAATGGCAAGCCACTCTAGTATCTTTGCCAAGAAAATCGTAAATGGCAGTACCAAAGCATTGAACATGACCGAAATGACTGAATAACTTTAATAACAACACTAACAAAGATCCTTTCTATTTCTGAAGTTCTGATTCTGGAATCCTTTAAATCCTATGCTAGGCCCTGATCTATTTATCTCTATCCTTGTCAGTTTGCCCAAAGCATTTTCATTAGAGTTAAATAATTCTCTGGGGATGAGGGATGGAGCCAAGATGGTAGAGTAAAGCAGGGACATGCCTGAGCTCTCCCCTAAAGCCCTTCACAAACTTTTAAATAATGAATATAAACACATTCTAGAAGCCACTAAAGGAAACAATTTTCTAGCCCAAAAGTCAAATAATTTTCCCAAGGTCATCCAATAAGGAGGGAAGAAGTGAGAAAAAGATAGAGGGAGAGAGAAAGGGAGAGTGTGTGTGGGGGGTGGAGGAAGGCTCCCTGTTTTTATCTGGTTCAGTACTGCAGACTATTTGAAGTTATATTTCTGGGACTATGTCTCTAAGACATGCATCAATGATAAGTGATGAGTTATTGACAACATGATCGTTTTCCTATTAGATGTATCTATTTCAGGGATCATAGATCCCTTGCAATAAGAGGTCTGGCACATGACTTTTCTATGGCATCCCCTTTCTATTGTTCTTGAATATTCAGTGTCTTCATTTTCTTTTTTTTCTTTCCTTTGCTAATGGCTCACTCATCCCAATAAACTTTGTTCTATGCTTAAACTAAAATATGAATCAAATAATTATAATAGTTTAAATATTCTCCCTTTCAGAATTACTGAAATTTTGAAAGAAATCAAGCAAATGAAACTTTCATTCCTTGGCTAGCATTGGGCCCATTTAATAGTAGTCCTGGTGCCCTGAAACTACAACATGTTGGCAGTATCAGATTCCATCAAGGAGGAAGTTTAGTCATGGTCTCCATGTTGATTGGAGTTGGAATGTCACTCTCTGCCCTTGACACATTTGTCAAAGTTATAGGAAAGAGAGAGTATCAAGTGGTAATGGCAGTAACAGGTTAAAGATTTCTTTTCCTGGGTTCTTTTGGTCCTCTCTTGTATCTCCTGTTCCCTCCTGATTTAACCTGTTCTCTGTCTTTCTAACAGCTTTTGGAATCATCACCTTATTAATCTTCATCTATATTCAGAAAACATCATCATATTTACCTAATGGTTTTAGGCTTCTAAAAGCCAGTGAGGTATAGATATAAATTGGATTATTCCAATTTATAAATGAGAAAACTTAGACTCAGGGAGATTTAATATCAGAATTAAACCTCTAGTATATAATATTATGTAGATTCTATCTATCTGTCTGTCTTTCTGTCCCTCTATCTATCCACTTATTACATACTGACACCTTTTCCACAGCATATAGATCATCACCAGAAGTCCTATCTCTTATCAAAGCAGGTCATGGAGTGAAAATGGTTCTGGAAAAGGCAGTGAGAAGAATATCTTTGCACAACATTCCCCTCACTAAAATAAACATATTGTGTAAGTCATGCCATAATTCATTTGAGGTCACAGTCTTCTATTATGAAGAACAATGACAATAACAGTATCTATCTGTCTCCCTGTCTGTCTATTTATCTATCTAACATTAAGGGATGAAAATGGCTTGACGTCTTGACATTTCTGTGAAAGAAATTCCCATAAGGGTCTTATTTGAAAGGTGAAACTCATGGAATTTTTCTTCTTTCATTATTATTTAGTTCATCAATCAGTTTTAAAGTTAACTGGCCGAAAGGACTTTGTTTTCCCCTTGTAATTTTCACAGAATTACTTAAGACAAAAAAAATCGCTGTTTTCCTGTGACTTAGCTAATACAAATCCTTTTCACTAGAAGTCTATTGAGAAGGATTAATGGGAAAATGGGAACTGCCCAATGAAAGTCTCTGGATATGAATTCCTGAGTTCTTTCATCATGTGATAGATAAAATACTGTGAAAAATGTGCACTTAAGGGATTTTCCTATTAGCTAATCAGTTTAAATAAGAGACCAATTTTTAACAATATGAAAATTTTACAGTGTGCTGTGGATTAAAATATTGTTATTCTCTATTGAGCCAGTAGGGGGAGAAAGCAGGTCTAAATCCTATTTTGTGTCATCACACCCATCTAAAAAGACTGATTTGTTTTTTCCTTGGCATCCCCTTTTAAAATTCCACTTTGATAAATTAGAGTGATATATGTTTTGTTTATTTCTTTATTCCAAAGAAAATTTAGAATAATAGTTATGAAAAAAATTACTCTATAGCCTTATCAGGATTAATCAAATCATTCCATTAATAATAATGAATGTTTTAAATCAGTGCTTTGGAATTTGCAGTAGCTTTGACAGATAAGTATGACAGGCATTTAAACTTTTTAAATGCCTGGTTTCTTTATTTGTAAAATAGTCACACTGAGTAAATATGAGGGCAGAATTTGAACCCAGGGCAGTTGGACTCCAATCCCAGCATTCAATCTACTATACTGTACATATCAAACAACAATGTCCAATTAGAGAATGAGAGAAATGATTATTCATATTTGGGAGATCCACAGTGCCCCTTTTTTTTTCTAAAGTTCTCATTTCAAAAAATCAATTTCTTAAGCTTGAACTAATTCTCTTCTATCAGACCTTACTCCAGTTCACAAGTAATCCCTAATCTAATGACTAATTTCCTAGAAACTTTGATCTTTTTAAACATCACAGGAACTCCAGAAATAGTTCAAGGGACTATCAAAAGGAACATTTAGAATCAAGGTTTCCCAAATGCCCACCTAGGTACCTCCAAAAGAATTATACAAAACCCATAGACTCTTTTAATCAATGCACTAAAATGGCATCCGTTTTATACAAAACACAGTGCTTCTATGTGTAAGATGAGGGAAATGAAGTAAGAGAGAATATGATCTAAAGCTTTCATTATGAACTAAGTAGAAAGGACAACTACAATCATATTACCCATTATTTTAAATTGTACCAAACATGTAAATAGTTAATAAAGCATATGAGTAGGAAAGATAAGAAAAAATATTTTTCCTTTCAGAACAGAGTTCCTAAAATTCAACTGAAGAAAACTCAACACAATTGGTGTCTATTAATAATGAAATTATACTTCCTTTAAAAAGACTGCACATTGAGCAAAATAGAATATTAAACTATAATAATAAAGCTATTGTTATTCTAAGTAATGATAATAATAATAGGCCAGTATTTTTATAACAGCTCACATTTATGCAGACCTTTATGACTTTCACAGCACTTCACAAACCTTATCTTCTTTGAGCCTTACAACAATCCTGGGAAGTAGAGTCTGTAAAATGAGGTCTCTGTCAAATTCAGGCTCTGATGCCTAATACCTGTGTCACTAAACATATTGGGACTCGATTTCTTCATCTTGAAAATGAGAGACCAACTCTGGGGTTACCTTCAGGCTCTTAATCAAAAATTTTGCAAAATCAGGTAGTTTCCTATTATTGCACCCATTTTACAGATGAGACAATAGAAACTCAGAAAAATTAAAGGACTTGCCCAGAGTTACAAATCTAGTTAATGTCTAAAAAGTTATATTCTGAACATAGGGACAGTTCTATAATTTAGATAAAATAATTGATGGTATCAAAGATGCCTGATTGCCTCTCTCTCTCTCTCTCTCTCTCTCTCTCTCTCTCTCTCTCTCTCTCTCTCTTTTCTCAATTGATGATCTAATGACAAGCAAAAGAATAGAATTTCAGAATATTTATTAAACATTTACTATGTAGCAGATATTATGTTAAATTCTATGGATCCACATGTCAGCAAAAAATATATTCTCTATCTCCAAGAAGCTTACATTTGCACAGCTCAACCCAGTTCATTCCCAGGTTAATCCATCATCCCAAGGCAGCTAGAGCTAGATAGCACAGAGGATAGAGCACCAGCTCTGGAGTCAGGAGGACCTGAGTTCAAATATGACCTCAGACACTTGATAGTTACTTAGCTGTTTGACTTTGGGCAAGTCACTTAATCCCTTTGCCTTGCAAAAAGCTTAAAAAAAAGACAACCTCCTTGTGATGTCATCAGTCCTCTGAGAATGAACAATAATAACAACATTCTAGGCTATATCTGGTCCCAAAACATTATTTAAAGCTAATATATACTATTTATAAAATAATATGCTATATATACATATAAAATCTTTGTATATGTGTATGCACACACACACACACACACACACACACATATATATGTATATATATATATATATATATATATATACATATATATATATATATATATATTAGCTTTAATACCTTAAAACTGTGCTGCACTAAGGCTTTTTTGGGAGACTTTATAATGCTGTCACCATACAGTTGTTCTATTTTCTAAAATATTAGAAGTACTAGGCACCATTCTCTATATAATTACTCTTCATATATTTGAGCCCAAAACCTGTCTGTAGGTTGGATCACAGCAGCTAAAAAAGCTGATCTTTCAAACTATGGAAGTATTCACTTTGATGGAGTCAGGACTTTTGCTTCATTAAAGCAATCCTATTCTTTACTGGATTAAATGCATTTCTATTCTTTTAAAAGAAGAAATTTGGAATCCATGAGGAATGATAAATATGGAGCATACCCAATTTGGGTCATTGTCCTATTTGGTGATGCTTACATCCTGTTAGAAATTTCTGCACATCTCTTCTCCCCACCCCCACATTGACTTACATTATTTATATCACAGAAACTTTTGCCCTAGAAGCATCTTAAGGAAATATTTAAACCAAAATATCTATGACTAGTTGACTGACTTCTGAAAATTTTTGTTTTTGTTCCTTACTAGTGCAACTGACAGAATAAAAGTCTTCCCATAGACAAAAGCTAATTATATGGCTGATCATATAGCTGGAGAATGCCAATATGTACAATGAGCTGAATAGGGAAAAATTCTTAAGCAATTGAAAATTAGGTAAATACATTTTCTTTACTGAACCTATGATTTAATTGGTATAGACAACTCCTGAAGTAAAGCTCTCCAATCTCTCTAAATTCTAACAATTCTAATTTTTATTTTATCTTTATTATTCTTTTCTTTTTAATCCATTATTCTAATCAATTCCTATTTATCCTGTATATAGTTCATTTGTACATTTTTGTCTGTTTGTAGACATTAGATTGTAAGGTCCATGAGGGAAGGACTGTCTTTTGCCTTTTGTATCTCCTACACTTAACTTAGGCTTCCAGCAGGTTCTTAATGAATATTTACTTACTGACTGATCGTCTTACCCAAGATCACAGAATCAGAATATCAGAATCTGAATTCTGTTCTCCCTAGTTCCAAGAACAACACTCACTCTATATATAGACTACTTAAAGCCATTAGGTTAAACCAATGCAAAACAAAACACCTAATCCTGCAAATCTCTATTGACCAAATCTGCCATGATCAAGAAATGGAGAATAATTTTATTTTTTTCCATTAATTGCGTAGTGCACTAAAGAATGTTAGGTTAGGGACAGCTAGGTATTACAGTGGATAGAATACCAGCTCTGTAGTCAGGAAGATCTGAGTTCAAATCCAATTTCAGACATTCAATAATATCCTAGCTGTGTGATCCTGGGCAGGTCATTTAACCCCATTACCTTTTTAAAACAAACAAACAAAAAAAAAAAGAATGGTAGGCTATCTGTCTAGGTAATGGTGGAATTAAATGTTGGATTCTTACTTGCAAGGCTCTCTCAATATTTGATAAAACAACCCCAAGCAGATCCTTGGTTACTTCCCTTTAGTTATTAAGTCAAGTTTTTCTATAGCTGCCCTATAAAATGGAACCCAAACTATCCATTCAAAGACCCAGAAACATAAAAAAAGCCTTCAAGACCTGATAGCCATTCAGTTGTCTCAGCAGACCATGGAAATCTGTCTTGCATAGTCTTTTGATCACAGGCATCAGTCTATAGTCTGGTACTATGGTTTTTGAAAATTACTGTGAATGGGGCGGCTAGGTGGCACAGTGGATAGAACACTGGCCCTGGAGTCAGGAGTACCTGAGTTCAAATCCAACCTCAGACCTTAGTAATTACCTAGCTGTGTGGTCTTGGGCAAGCCAATTTAACCCCATTGCCTTGCAAAAACTAAAAAAAAAATTACTATGAATAAGATACATTGAAAGGATGTCTTAATGCTAGTTAAGAGAATACAATTAATTTAATAAATAGTTTACTTTGTTCTGTTATTAAATGATGAAGATGTAGTTCAGACAAGACAGGTTTTTGTGTAAGTTTGAGTTACAAACTGACTTGTTTGCAGCATGTCAAGAAGAATGCAGAGATGGGAAGGAAATGTTTTGGAGAAGCTCCACTATATTAGGCTAAGGTCCCATAGGATCATGAATTTAGAACTAGAAGGGATATCATCTAGTTTAAAGACATCAAGCATGTAGCCCATGGGCCACATGTAACCCAAGTGGTCCAAAGCAGATTAAATTATATTTCAGAAATGTTTAATAAAAGAAATAAAGAAAGAAAAAGCAGAAGAAAGAAGGCAGGAAAGAAAAGGAATGAAGTAGGGGAAAGAAGAAGAAGGAAGGAAGAAGGAAGGAGAAAGATGAAGACAGAAAGCGACAAATAAAAGCAAGAAAGGAGGGAATGAGAGAAAAAGAGAAAGGAAGAATAAAGGAAGGAAGGAAAAATATATGAATATGTGTTTTTCTAAGTCAATGTTTTACCCACAATAATCCTTTTGGACATTTTAGTCTCTCAGATTTCCATTTGAGTTTGACATCATGGAACGAGTGCAACACTTTTATTATATAGATGAGGAAGGAAACTGTGAGCTGCAGAGATTAGGACTTGTTCAAGGTTACAAAGGAAACAAGAAGAAAAGGTAGGATTTGAATCCAGATCCTCTTTGGATCTAGTCTTGTTTTCTTTTATAGGAGGTAAAAAGGAGGGTCCTGATTCCAGAGTCAGAGGACCAGGTACCAAATTCTGCTTTTGCCATTTCCTAGCTCTGTGAGGTCCTCTGAGGGGAAGCAATTTGCTCCAGGTCAATTTCCTTATCTATAAATTAGAGGTCTAAACTAGATTATCTCTAAGGTTCCTTCCAGCTCAATGGTTATGATCCTATTATTTATTTACATAATAATAACAATAATTTGAAGCCAGTAAAAAGGAGAACCAGGAATAGCATTTACCAAAAGAAACCTGATTATTCATTGTCTGGATTGTTATGTTGCATTGATTCTCCCAAGGCACTAGGAGATCTACTTAAGAATGCAACAAACGTTTTTTAAAAGCCCATAGATAGTGGGAAATCAATTGTTTCTAATAAATTATTAATAATGCTCAAAATAAGTCACAAAATAAAAATATATTTATCAAGAAATGATGCGATTATTGAATGAGGTGTATAGATATGAGAGATAGAGGGGAAAGTAAACAGAGGCAGCATTTAGAGAATATGCAAGTAGCAAAATTGAAAATCTCCTATCATAGGGCTCAAGAAATGCATTCAAGTCAACAAGGATTATTGAGCATCTATTGTGTACCAGTCAATGCGCTAAGCACTGGGAATACAAAGAAAGGTCAAAAATAAAAAGCCCCTGTTCTCACAATCTAGTAAGGGAGACAACATACAAATAACTATGAAAAACAAGATATACACTGGAAAAATTTGAGATAATCTCAGAGGAAAGGTACTAAGAAGATGCTGCAGTACAAATCCCAGATGGCATACTGATCCATTTTTTTAATCCTACAAATGTATATTTAAGAGAGTCAAAATGTTATAAAATTAGGGAATGTTCAAGTTTCATTGGATGATAATTATGACTAGTATTTATTTAGCACTTTATGGTTTGGGGAATACTTTATATACATTAGGAATATTTTATATGTGGAATTTGTTATCACTTGCAGGATTGTACTGCCTTTGCCCTGGGTCTTTCAGATGTTATCTGCGATGGACTAGATACAAAGAAAATATTAAAATCATTTCTCTAGATACCTTATGAAAGATTTTCTTTTGCATGACTAAGTCATACCAAAGGAACTCAATTAACTTCCTAACTGAAGTATCAGACCCCTGTCAGTTAACAAGTATTTATTAAGCTCCTAGGATATACCAGGAACTGAATTAAACTCTAAGAATACAGAGAAGGGCAAAATAATGATTCCTGCCTTCAAGGAGATTACATTCAAATAATGCAGCCTAAAAATATTATGATCTTTTGGGCTGCCTCATCCAGCTATCACATTTACATCATGACTTTTCTCAACATATTTTTGATATATCTTTGGTCTGTGTAAGAAATTAAATGGAAATTTTGAGGTAGTTTTAGGTAAGCCCCAAGTGATGAGTGAAGGCCAAGCAGAAGACATAGGAAAAATTTAGAAACTCATAAATGAATAAAATATTTTTATAATCTTGGAGTACAGAGACAATATTTATAATATTAACCCAGATTTTACAAGGTAATGTAAACACCTCATAAAAGAAAAAAGAAAAAAATCATATTTCCTCACAGGTACAAAGGGAGAGTTAAAATTTTTGTGCAGATTTTCCAGGTCATGTAGGTACTGTACTCCTAACCCCTGCAATGTGAAAAAGATAATTGCATCTGCAAACCACTCCATTATCTTTGCCAAGAAAAGTCCAGATTGGGTAACAGAGTCAGAAGTGACCAAAATTACTCAAAAAATATAACATTTTGAATCATGTGAAGAGTCTCATCCATTTAAACCTCTTGGTTTTTCTTTCATATTAATGAGTTTTTACTATATCTCCATCACTCTTTGACTGGTTCCCTTGATAGTTTTTAAGCCAAGTGCTGGACTTTATATTTTTCACTATTAAATTTCTTTTTATTTTTAATGTTCAGCTTGCCAAGATCTTTTTGCATCCCAATTTTGTTATCTAGCACCTTAGTTTTTCAACCCAGTTCTGAGACATCCACAAAATAATGAAGACCTATATGTCATCCTTCTCACAAGTCAATGACAAAAGTATCATATTGAAACCAAAGCAGATCATCATTTAGTTCCTCCAGGCTTACATTTATCCAATAACTGACGTTATTTAGATCTGCTTGAACTGTATTTAATTGTACTTTCTATCACAGACTCCACAACTGTATCTATCTGTAGGAGAGATTGGGGAAATGGGAAGAAGAAACGGGGGAGCTAGAGACAGGAGTGAGCTTACATGTGTGTGGGGGGTGTATAAAGTTTACAAAATATATTCCCCACAAAAACCTTATAAGAAGGTAAATCCTGAAAGTAAAAATAACTTATGGATGAGGGTACTAAGCCTCCAAGAAGTAAAATGAATTGTGTATATCACACAGAAGTTCTTTTCTTGCCCAGAACTGTTGCTATGTAGCCTCTAGGGCACAAGAACAATCCATAGACCTCAAACATACTGATAGTCATTGTGGCCCTGCTATCAGCCCAACTATAGCTAGAAAAGTCTATGATAATCCTAAGGATATATCGACAAAAGCAAAACTATTCCACTTTTAAAACAGCCCAGGGTTTTACCAGAAAAATAACATGTGCATATATAGGTTTATTTAAGATACATATGAAGGAGGTATAAGATAACTTTGGAAGTGATGGTATTAGCAGCTTGGAGAGGAAACAGGAAAGGTCCCTTTGAAATCAGAGCACTTGAGCTTTGACGAGGTGAGAAAGGAGATTGTTCTATGTACATGTGACAATCACAGGACAAAGACACAAAGATGGAAGCATGTGTGAGTGGTTTTAGAAAGGGGCCAGAGGGATAGACGTTCTAGTGGGTTTGAAACCTGAAAATTACAGGTTTTGGTGCCTATTTCCCTATCCACATTTTGACAAACAAGAGGATAGGTTTATGTCTAGAAGACAGTAAGAAAAATCTTATCTCGTTTACATATTGCACAGTATAAATGAACACCTCACTTTTTATTTGTATGTCAGCTTTATCCTTCAGTATTTTAAAGGCTGATTTTCTGGCAAGTTGTACAGGTACAGATGGCAGAGATTTGGGAAAAATGGGACTGGCAGACTATGAGAGTTAGGTGATGAAAAAGAAAGCTCAAACTCTGAGATGTAGTGTCCATTAAGGGGGAGGAGAGAGATAAAGATAGCACCATAAGGGAAGCAGCAGAGAGTGAGGGGAAGGCAAGGAAGAAGCCCAATTTAAGGGATGAATGAAAGAACTGAGAAGATTAGAGGTGATAGGTGAATGCTCAAAGATAAAACAGAATGATCAGCAATGTCAAGAGGCTGAAGGAGTTTAAAGAGGAGGAATAGGAAAAAATCTCAGTCATCTCTTTTGTGGGAGAGAAGAGGGAAAGCAGAAAGGAAGATGAGGAGACAGGAGAGACTGAAAAAACTATACTTCAGGAGCCTGAAGCAGATGATGAAAATAAGACAGAAAAAATAAAATATTCAGGGAAATAGCATAGAATATTGGACTGAGGACCAATCAGAACTTGGGAAACTTTAATTTACATTTGACCTTTGTTACATAGTAACTATATGATCATGGAGGAATGTATTAATTTCTCATTGCCCTTAGATTATTCTCTAAGACTCCAAATTACAAGTAATGCAGATCTCCATTTATAAAAAGAGTACAGGGAGTTCTCAACTCAAATGAAATCATAGTATACGCACATGCATATATTCCATATACATAGACATACATATATGGAGAGAACAGAGAGGGTTGAATTGTGTGGGTGAATGTGTTTGTGTGTCTGTGTGTGTGCCTGTGTGTGTGTGTGTGTGTCTGTCTGTCTGTCTGTCTGTCTGTGTCTGTGTGTGGCTAGATTTTGAGACAGACCTCTGTGGGCAGAAAGAGACTTGAAACTAGATCTTTCTGGAAGATGTAGTTCTGAACAAACTTTGTTTTTATTCCCATAAACAAAGCAACTAAGACTCTGGAGAGCTGTAAGCAGCGGAAAGGATTTCTACATCTTTGGAAGTCCCTAAATTCAACACTAAATCAACAGTTGTTTGTGGCAGCAGCAACAGCAGCCATTGTAGAGATCAAGGAGATGGAATGGCAGTGGAAGAGACTATAGCTTGGGGTAGTTGAGCATGGAGACCCTGCACTGTCCAAGGTTGGAGTGCAGTAGCAGAGTATGGCTGTTGCCAGAGATCCAAGAGCCTCTAGAGACCTCTACTTACAGTAATCAAAATGAGGTGGTAGATGCTGATCTTCTGTATGGAAGTGCAATCCCCCTTTCTTTCTCCATTCCTCTCAGAGAAAGAAGGTAAGCTTAAAAGTTATACTAAATTCTGTAAAGTTATTTTTTGAATTTTTCTTTAAATTGCTTTAATTTTCTTTGCTGCCTAAATAAATATAAAATATATAATTACTATTGAGTTGGTTGCTGCTTTATCTGTGTGTAAGGGTGCTGTGATAAGGAAGAATAATATTTGGGTAAGGATATACACAAATACAGGTCCAGGCAGGGGTTGCTGAAAAGTTGGAATACTCTCTAAGATTAATTCTTTAGTTTTCATAAATATATGGAAATCAGAAAACAATTTATTGTTTTGTAGATTATCTAGATTTAAGAAAATGATGCAGAGCAAACTTAAAAGTGAGTCCAGTATACATTTGCTCCCTGTCTCCTGTCATTTGTGAAACAGGTTTTCCCCAGGCTCAGGATTGAGCTAAATTTAGATAGTGAATGTTATAATTTTTACTATTAATCATTTTCAAATAAAATTCGCCCAAAGCAGAAGTTAACTAGATCATCAGTTTTTCCCTCCTCTGCAATAGTCTGGTCAACTTAACCTTTATGGACTCATATATATATATATATATATATATATATATATATGTATATATATATATATATACGTATATATATGTATATATATATACGTATATATATATATATATACATATATATATATATTAATCTATTTCCTTGATAATCTTATACATTTACATTTATGAACATTGTGTTGTGGACTAAAGGCTTTGAAAGATTACCAAAATGATCCAGGTTTATGAACCTCTTTTGTGGATTAAAAAGATGTCAAATTGTCTTTTACTGTTTGGAACAAGGTTGGCATACCTTATACATATATAAAAAACTTCCTTAGTGGGGTGAATAGCAGTGACATAGGTATAGGAACTGTTTGGTGTAGGCTCCTCCTGGCTGGCAATGCATACTCCGTGCTGGGAACTGAGAATACAACTATGAAACAGTCTTGCTTTCATTGTGCTTATATCCCAATAAATCAGATGGTTCTTTTTAACCTTTTCTGTGTCATGGACGACCTTAGGAAGTGTCTGGTGAAGCCTTTGGCCCCCTTCTCAGCAACATTTTTAAATTCATTAAATATGTTTTATGTTCTTCAGATTTTCTTGGAACATCTTGCTTTATATGCTTTGACCCAGCAATACTATACATCTGTTTCCAAAAAGGATTTGGGAAAAAATGAAAATAATCTATATATTTTAAAATATTTATAACAGTTCTCTCTGTGGTGGCAAAAAAACTAGAAATTTCAGAAATGTCTCTCAATTGGGAAATGATTGAATGAGTTGTGGTATAGGATTGTGATGGAATGCTACTGTGAGGTAAGAAATGATGTGAGGTTCAATGAGCTTAGGAAAACATGGATAGACTTGCGTGAAATAATGAAAAGTAAAATGAATAGAAACAAGAAAACATTGTATATAATAATAGCAATACTGTTTTAAGAACAAGTTTGAACAATTTGTTATTTTGATGATTACAAATACTGAAATGAATTACAAAGGAAATATGAAGGGAAATACTATCTGCACCCAAAGAAAACCCGATATGTAATGGTGGCAATCTACAGTGTAAAAGAGAGAAAAAAGGGAGAAAAAGAAAGTTACATGATAATATTTAGGGTTTTTCAAGGCAATGGGTTTTAAGTGCCTTGCCCAAGGTTACACAGCTAGCAGGTGTCAAGTGTCTGAGACTGGATTCTGACTCCAGGCCTGTGTTCCATCCCCTGAATCATCTAGCTGCCCCCAACACACACACACACACACACACACACACACACATATATATATATATATATAATGAATTACATAATTGATTTGCTGTTTTACATGCATATATCTTTTTTCCTGTTCTTTTATGTTATGGAAATGTTTGCTTTATTTGGCTTCAGAATAAAATAAATAAAAATGCATAAAACATAATACATTGAGTTACAACTGAACCAATAATACTAAAATATATTTTAAAAGTTCATAGACATCAGGTTAGGATCCCTTACGATTCCTATCACCTCACTTTATGGAAATTTGAAATTCCATTATAAAGATTCTCTGCACTTGTTCTGCTAATAATCTTGGAGAGTTTCTGATATGTCCTTCTTTCCCATCTGGCTGTTCTAATTTTGCACTGCCTTGATTTCTTCACCATGCTCCCACTTAACTCATCACTGGGAAATTTGATCATCTTGCAAGATCCAATAAACTTCCTCATTTAGATCTTAATCATTGCTTTCATGCTCTTCTGATTGAAGGTGGAATCATAACTTTTCCATTTAAGGAGATAAAAGAGGATAGATCTTTTCTGATAGTGCATATCCTATCCAGATGTATTCATTTTCAACTTCTGTGTTATTACCATGCCCTCCACATGGCTTAATTCCACCTTCCCACCCATTTCAGTCCTTTCAGGTTTTTTTATGCTTTTGTATTCCCCCATAAGTGGGGGGATTGATTTTCTTTGTTGTGTTTGTATCTCTGGTACTTTGCACAACACCTTACACAGTAGGCATTTAAGAAATTTTTATTGACAATTCACTACTTCTGGGGTGGTTGGAAGATTAAATGACTTATTCTGAATCTGTCCTAGGTCTATCATCAGGATGTCAGGTTACTGCTCCTGATTTTACTTGACAGACTCTTTAAATAGGATAAAGCTTTAAGATTACACTAAAGGACCAGACTACATTTTGAAGCAAAAATGTTAACTTTATAAACTGCTTTTAAATGAAAAAAAATTGTCCAAAACATCAACTGTCACAGGTAGTGCTGTCTTCATTTCATCAAAAATCAGAAATAGACTGATTTTTATGTCACACTGTAGCTTTTATAAGGTCAAAATCTGCCCTAAAATTTGCAGTGGGATAGAAATATATAGAGAGCTTTAATCTTCTAGTAAAATCACTACAAATATTTAAGACTATTACAAAGAATTACAGGAACTAGAAGAGTTAGTTCTGCCACTTCCTATGTGGTATTGAACTTCCATGTCTGTTATTAACATCTTCTTCTGCCATGGAAAATAATATATTTCAAATGACAATAAGATTTGAAGCTAAAATGTTACTTTCTCTACATTATCCTTGATCTTTGATATTATATTATTCACTAAAATTGGGATACTCCATAAAGTCGCACTTGAAACAAAAGGACTCCTTCTAAGAAACAGATAGAGGAAACCTGAAATTGAGGGAGATCAGAACCATGAGCAAAGAATGCACTCAGTAATCTGGAATGTGAATACTTGATGTATACCTCTTTTATTAAGGTTTTTTCCCAAACCAGTTTCAAGTATAATTTATTAGTTCAATGGCTTTTTTACTTACAATTTTATTAAATTAAGTCCTTTATTTTAGCTTTATGTGTGTCTTTCTGCTTTGTGTTTCTCTTGTAAAGCTCATAAAGTTGAAATCTTTATTCTTAAATGTTTAGTTCTTCTCATCCATTTTATGGGTGAGTTCATCTCATCTATATTTACAATTATGATTTTAACTGTATTTTCCTCCATCATATTCTCACCTATTTATCCTGCTCTTTTCTTTAACTCTATCTTCTCCTCAAAAGTCTATTTTCTTTTTAAATAGTGTCCCCTTAGCATACATTATCTCTTACTACCAACCTCTCCCTTTTCTTAGCCCTTTCCCCTTCTACTTTCCTGTTGGTTAAGTTGAATTTCTATACCTAACTCACTCTGTCTCTCTTTCCCTCTTTGAATTGGGTCAGATAAGAGTGAGATTCAAATGATGCCCCTGTACATTTCCCTGTCCATTGTAAAGAAAATGAATCTTTGAGGCAGAGAAAGATGGCTGCGGGAGAATAGCCTTTCCTAGGAGCTCTCTCTAAAATACTTCAAAAACTTTAAATTATGACTCTAACTAAATTTCTGAGAGACAGAACCCACAGAAAGATCCAGTGAGACAATTCTTCGGTCCAAGGGAACCTGAAAAATCATGGGAAGGTACTGTTAAACACAGTTGGAGGGGGCAGCAGCATGTTGGAGTAAAGTGGCCCCAACCTTCCAGGTTGCATGGGTCCCTGGGAACACCACTCCTGGCAGCAGAGGCAGTTTCCTGACCTGTACTACAGGGAGCACCACGCGCAACTTGGAAGATCAGCAGGAAGACCTCTGCAGAGTGAGACGAAGCCCAGGCCAGTGTGTCCCTCCTCAGTGCAGCCAAGATCCTCTCAGTGCAGCCCAGATCAGAGCAAATGGAAGCAGGTCCACAGAACTACCCAGCAGGAAGCTGTCCAGCATCTGCTTCCAGAGTACACAGCCAATGGAAGGTAAGGGAGTTTGGGGAGACTGTCAATGTCTCTCCTCTGTCCCTGGGACAGGACTCTAGAGCTCTGTCCATAATAAAACACTGGTCACAGTTTGGGTCCCCATACCACAGTAGAGCAGGGATCCTCCTCACAGCCCCAGGGAAGAGGGGTGTGCTTGTGGTCATCTATAGACTACAGCACAGGTAGGAGAGCAGTCAGAGTCTCTCATAAGATCATGAAGGAACTGAGTTCCATGTGGGGTTGTCCCAATAATACTCACAAGCTTAGAAAGCATCACAAAACCAGGGCACAGGCTGGGAAAATGAGTAAACAGAAAAAAGGAACCTTACCATAGAGAATTACTTTGGTCCCATAGAGGATCAAAATACACACTCAGAAGATGAAAAAGTCCAAGCTTCTGAATCTAAAGTCTCCAAGAAATATAGGAGTTGGGCTCAGGTTATGACAGAGCTCAGAAAAAAGATTTTGAAAATCAAGTAAGAGAGGTAGAGGGAAAATTGGGAAGAGAAATGAGAGAGATGCAGGAAAAATTTAAAAACAAAGTCTGAAGCTTAATCAAAGAGATCCAAAAAAAACCTGAAGAAAGCAAAATGTTAAAAACAAGTTTAGATCAAATGGATACAACAATCCAAAAAGTTAATGAGGAGAAGAATGCCTTAGAAATCAGAATTGGCCAGATGGAAAAAGAGATAAGAAAGCTCTCTGAGGAAAACAAATCCTTCAAATGTAGAATGGAGCTAAAGGGAGCTGATGACTTTGGGAGGAATCAAGACACAATAATTCAATACCAAAAGAATGAAAAACTAGAAGAAAATGTGAAATATCGTTGAAAAAAATAACATATCTGGAGAATAGATCCAAAAGAGATAATTGAAAAATTATTGGGCTACCTGAAAATCATGATCAGGCAAAGAGCCTTGACTTTATTTTTAAAGTATTTATACTGGAAAATTGCTCTTATATACTAGAAGCAGAGGGAAAAATAGAAATTGAGACAATCCACTAATCTCCTCCTGAAAGAGATCCAAAAAAATAACCTCCAAGAATATTATAGTCAAGTTCCAGAACTCCCAAGTCAAAGAGAAAATATTACAAGCAGACAGAAGGAAACAATTGAAATATAGTGGAACTACAGTTAGGACTACACAGGACTTAGCAGCATCCACATTAAGGGCTCTTAGGACTTGAAATAGAATATTCTGGAAGGCAAAGGAGTTTGGAATGCAACCAAGAATTAACTATGCAACAAAATTGAACATCCTCTTCCAAGGGAAAAAATGGACTTTCAATGAAACAGTGGAATTTCAAGTGTTCCTGTTGAAATGAACAGAACTGAACATAAAGTTTGATCTTCAAGTATTGGATTCAGGTGAAGCATAGAGAGGGTGGACGAGAAGAGTAAATTATGAGTGACTTAATGATGATTAACTCTGTGCATTTCTGAGTGGGAAGATGATACTAATAATACTCATATGAACCTTCTCATTTAATAGAGTAGGTAGAAAGAACTTTTGTAGATGAAGTACAGGGGAGAGCTGAATTTGATGATATATTGTAAAACTGAAGTCAATGAGTGAAAGGGACATGTACTGGGTGAAAGAGAAATGAGAGCTAGAATAAGTTAAGATATTTCATGTAAAAGAGTCAAGAAATAGCTTTTGAAAGGTATGGAAGGGGGGAAGGTGAGGGGGAAAGAATGAGCCTTCATTCTCATTGGAAATGGCTCAAAGAGGAAATAGCAAACATACTCAATATGATATAGAAATCTAGAAGAAAAAGGAAAGAAAGAGGAAAGGGGGAGGGGTGGGGGATGTAGGTGATAGAGGAGAGGGTAGATCATAGGGGAGGACTGTCAGATATAACACATCTTATTTTTTATTTTTTGTAAGGTGGTGTGATTTGGTGGACTGTGCGGGATGAAAGGACTGGGTAGATGCTGGATCTCTGGAGTGGGTTGTAGGCTTGGGCCCTCCTGGCCCCAGGGATGTTATTTTGTCCACTGTGCCACATAGCTGTCCCACAACACACTTTTTTGGAAAGGGGACAGAGTGAAAGGAGAGAGAAAATATAATAAATAGTAGTGGGGAGAAATGGTTGGAAGGAATTACAATCAGCAAAAACAACTGTGGAAAAACATGGAAGTAACTCCTCTGAAGGACTTATGATAAAGAATGAGACAGAACTGATGGTATCAGAACATAGACTGAAGTACATTTTTTCTTTCTTTCACTTTATTTCTCATGCATTTTTTTTATTTTTTTGGGTAGTGGGGGGATTATGTTTATTCTTACAACAAGAATATCTTAGTAATGTGTATATGATTAAAAAAAGAAAATGAATCATTTTACATATGTCTTAAATTTAGATAATTTCTCCTATTGGTCCTCTACCTTCTCCTTCCTTGAGTTACATTCTTTTTTTCTCACCTTTCCATTCTTAGTGTTTTTGGAGATCAGTCCATTACAATAGATTCATATCATGCCTTCTAAATAGACTTTTCTAATTACTCTAATGATGATAAAGTTCTAAGTGGTGACATGTATCATCTTCACATATAAGAGTGTAAACAGTTTAATCTTGTTAAGTCCCTTATGATTTCTAATTTCTATTTTGCTTCATATGTTTCTCTTGAAAGTTATGTTTAAATGTTTAAATGTTCAGTCTAAATTTCAATTACTATTCAGGTCTGGTTTTTTCATCAGAAATTTTTGAAAGTCTTCCACAAATTTCCATTTTCCCCTGTAAGATTATACTTATTTCTGCTGGTTAAGTTCATCTTGATTGCAATTCAAGCACCTTTTCCTTCTTCAATATCATTTTTCCAGATATTCCTCTCCTTTTTAGTTTTAGTTACCAAATAGTAAAAGATCCTGGTTTTGGGTGATTTTAATTGATTTTTATTCTGATGAATATTGTTTCTTTATGGAATTTAGCTATCATGTATCTGGGAATTATCACTTTGGGATTTCTTTCAGGAGGCTTTTTCAGTTTTTACTTTGTCTTACTTCTAAGATACTGAGGCAGTTTTCCTTCATAATTTCTTGAAGTGTGATATCTTTTTAATTATGGTGTTAGATAATGTAATTAATTCTTAAAATATCTCTATATTTTATAGGTTTCTTATTTTTTCTTAAGATATACATATATATATATATATATATATATAATAGTTCATATTTTCTTCTATTATATTTTTACTCTTGACTGTGGTTTTGTTTTCTGATTTTTTTGTGGAGTCATTAGCTTCCACCTGACCAGTTCTAATTTTTAACAAATTATTTCCTTCCATAAGGTTGTTTTTCTTTATTTGTCTATTTTTGCCTCTTTTAACCATTTGCAAACTGTGATTTTCAAGGAATTATTTTCTTTGGTGTTTTTGTGTCTTTTTTGCCAAACTATTAATTATCTTTTCATAGTTTTCTTACTTATATTTCATTTCTTTAACCAATTCTTCCTCTACTTCCAGTATTTGATTAAATAATTTTATAAATATTTCTTTGGTCTTTCAGCCAAGATGGAAGAGAGAAGACAGACACTATGTTAAGTGTTCCTCATGTCCTCTCAAAAATAACATGAAAAAAACCTCTTAACAAAAACTCAATCAACAAAACCCAGAAAAAGAAGCTAGGAGAAGAATACCTTCCAACAATGTCTGTCTCAGGGGACCATGAGTGAACTGGGAGTGGAGACCAGAGGGAGGGCACAGGGACAGCAGCTGGGGGAAGTTAGAGGACCTCAGTCACAGAGGCTTAACAAGCTTTAGACTTGTAGTCTTGGACCTGGGGGTGGGGAAGTCTGCACACTTGGAAATCCCCCAGCTATGTACAGGACCCTAGCTCTACACTTTTAGTGAAGCATTCTTCCAGGAAAAACAGCAGCCAAATGCCCACACCCACAGGCTCAGGTGTGAACTCCAGAGACTGACTTCCTGCCCAAGGGTCCAACCCATTATTCAAGGTCAACTCAAACCTTGCTGCACCTCAGGCCCTCCTAAATCACTCCAGAATTGGGAGAGGGCTTCAATCCAGAGAAAGCAACCAGCACACCCCTACTGGCTGGGCCTTGGAATTACTAAGTCAAATGAACAAAACCTCTAGAGTTTGCAAAGGGAAACCACTGAGAGCCGGCCCTTACCCCAATACAAGATCCTAGGAAAATGAAGAAAAGCCAGCAGAAGGGGAACCCATGGAGAAATACTTAGAAGAACCAGATTCTAACCCAGAAAGATTTAGCACTTCTGAGGAGAATATGAATTGGTCTCCAGCCCAGAAAGACTTCCTTGAAGAAATCAGGAAGGAGTTTAAAACTCAGTTGGAAAAATTGGGAAAAGAAACTCAAGAGAAAATTAACACATTGCAAGAGAAAATTAACATCTCCACAACAAGAAAACAAATCCTTGGAAAATACAATTATATAAATACAAAAATAAAATAATTCTCTCAAAACTACATTAGAGCAAATGGAAAACTCCTTCAAAAATAGAATTGACTAATTGGAAAAGGAGTTGCAAAAGGTAAATGAAGAAAATTCTTCCCCAAAAAAGAATGGAATCTGTAGAAACTAATGACTTCATGAGGCAACAAGATACTCTTAAACAAAAGCAAAAGATAGAAAAAATAGGAGAAAATGTAAAATACCTCAAAACCACTGACCTCAAGAACTAATCAAGAAGGAAAAACCTGAGAGTTCTTGAAAACATTGAAGAGATGGGCAGCTAGGTGGCACAGTGGATAGAGCACCACTCTGGAGTCAGGAGTACCTGAGTTCAGATCCACACTCAGACACTTAGTAATTACCTAGCTGTGTGGCCTTGGTCAAGCCACTTAACCCCATTGCCTTATAAAAACTAAAAATAAACACATTAATCATGGATTTAATATTATAGGATTTAGTGATGGAAAACTGACCTGAGATCATGAACCAGAGGGCAAAATAGTTATTGAAAGAATACATAGATCCCCTCCATAAAGAGATGCTAAAATGAAAACACCATGAAATGCTGTGGCTAAATTCCTTAACTGCCAAATAAAAGGGAAAATCCTGCAAGCAGCTAGAGAGAAAGAACATAAATAACGAGGAGCCACAGTAAGGGTTATGCAGGACCTAGATACATCATCATTAAAGGACTGAAGTACTAGAATGATATATTCCGAAGAGCAACGGAGCTAGGAATACAACCAAGAATCCACTATCTGGCAAAGATGAGCCTTCTCTTCCTGGGGAAAGATAGACCTTTAATGAAATGGGAAACTTGCAACATTTTCTGATGAAAAGACCAGAGCTAAATACAAAATTTGGACAGGAAACAGGAGAATCAAGAGATACATGAAAAGGTAAAAAAAAGGTAAATAAAAAAAACTGCTTTCCAATAAGATGATACTGGCTATATCCATATCTGGGGAGAAAGATTTTAATAGCTCTCCTAGAATTATAACTCTATTAGAGAGAATATATTTATAAGTAATGGACACTCATGACTTTTCTGTGATTCAGATAGAAAGACTTAAAAACCATACCTCTTTGAAAAGGGGAACAGTAAGGAGACAGGAGGAGGGAGGAAATTGGATGGGGTAAATCACATTACATTTAGAGGTACAAGAAACCTATTGCAATAGAGGAGACGAAAGTAGGAGATTAGAAGCACCTGAATTTTCTTCTCATCAGATGTGGCTTAAAGTTAACTTATACACACTCAGTTAAGTTAAGAAACTTATCTTACTTGTCAAGTATTAAAAGGGGAAAAGGGCAGGAGGGATGGGAAGGGGGAGAAAAAGGGGAACTGACAGAAGGAAGGAAAGGAGGAAGGTAAAAAGGGGAAGGAAAAAGAAAAGGGAGGGGATTTGATATAGGAGGGCATATACATTGAAGGGGGCAAAAACAGAAATACTGGGTAATTTGAATAAGGGGAAAAGGGGGAAAATACAAACAGAGGGAAGATAGCAAGGAGGGCAAAAGAGACTTAGTAATGGTACTTTTGAATGTGAATGGGATGAATTCTCCATTAAATGTAAGATAATAGCTAAGTGGACTAAAAATCAGAATACTACAATATGCTGCTTACAAGAAACTCATGTGAAGCAGAGATATACGTAGAGTGTAAAAGTAAAAGTAAAAGGTTGGAGCAAAATACATTTTGCTTCAGATGAAGTGAAAAAAAGCAAGGGTTACAATACTTATCTCAGACAAAGCAGCTGCAAAAAGAGTGTTAAAAGAGACAAGGAAGGAAACTATATCCTCCTAAAAGATACCATAGACAATAAAGTAATTTCAATACTAAATATGTTTGTACCCAATGATATAGCATCCAGCTACTTAGAGGTGAAGTTGAGAGCTACAGGAAGACATAGACTTCAAAACTTTACTAGTGGGAGACCTCAACCTTCTGCTCTCAGATTTAGATCAATCTCATCATAAAATAAACAAGAAGGAATTTAAGAAGGTAAATATAATACTAGAAAATTTAGAAATGATAGACTTATGGAGGAAATTGAATGATGGTAGAAAGGAATATATTTTTCTCTGCAGTACATGGTACTTACACAAAAATTGAGCAGGTACTAGGGCATAAAAACCTAATGAGCAATTATAAAAAAGGAGAAACAGTGACTACATATTTCTCAGATCATAATGTAATAAAACCATATGCAATATTGGGCCAGGGAGATATAGACCCAAATCTAATTGGAAACTAAATAACCTCATTTTACAGAATGAGTGGATTAAACAATAAATAATAGAAAATGAATTATTTCATCCTAGATAATGACAACAATTAAACTTATGAATAACCCCCCCAATTTAATACCAAATTAGAAATTCTAAAAATTAAAGGTGAAATGAATAAAATTTAAAACAAGAAAACTATTGAACTAATAAATAAAACCAAGAACTGGTTTTATGATAAAGTCAATAAAAATGGTAAAGCTGGGCAATTTGATTAAAGAAAGAAAGAAAAAAAATGCTAGTATCATAAATGAAAAAGGTGAACTCACTACCACTGAGGAGGCAATTAAAGTAATAATTCAGAATTACTTTGTTCAACTCTATGCCAATAAATGACAGTGAAATGGATTAATATTTCCAAAAATATAAATTGCCCAGATTAAATGAAGAGGAAATTAAAACCCTAAATAACCCTATCTCAGAAAAGAATTTCAACAAATCATTATTGAAATTGCTAAGAAAAAATCTCCAGGGCCAGATGGATTCACAAGTGAATTCTATCAAAAATTTAAGGAAAAATTGGTTCCAATTCTATATAAACTCTTTGGAAAAATAGGGGAAGACAGAACTCTGCCTAACACTTTCTATGACACCAATATGGTGCAGATACCTAAACCAGGGTGAGTTAAAACAGAGAAAGAAAATTATGGACCTATTTCACTAATGAATATAGATGCAAAAATCTTAAATAAAATCTTAGCAATGTGATTACAACAAGTTATCACTAGAATAATGCATTATGATCAAGTAGGATTTATCCCAGGAATGCAGGGTTGGTCCAGTATTAGGAAAACTGTTAGTATAATAAATTATGTCAATAACAAACCTATTAGAAAACATATGATCATATCAATAAATGGCGAAAAAGCTTTTGATAAAATACAGCACCTCTTCCTACTAAAAGCACTAGAGAGTGTAGGAATAAATGAATTGTTCCTCAGAATAATAAGGAATATCTATCTGAAAACACCAATAATCATTATATGCAACAGGAATAGGCTACAGGCAGTCCCAATAAGATCAGGGGTGAAACAAGGATGCCCATTATCACCACTACTATTCAATATTGTATTAGAAATGTTAGCTTCAGCAATAAGAGAAGAAAACATAAATTGAAGGAATGAGAATTGGTAAGGAAGAGACACAACTCTCTTTGCAGATGACATGACAGTCTATGTAGAGAATCCCAAGAAATCATCCAAAAAACTACGGGAAACAATTAGCAATTTTAGCAAAGTAGCAGGTTATAAAATAAACCCTCATAAATCCTGAAATTTCTATATATGTCTAGCAAGATACAGCAGGAAGAGCTAGAAAGAGAAATCCCATTCAACGTAACCTTAGACAATATAAAATACCTGGGAGTCTATTTGCCAAGACAGACTCAGAAACTTTTTGAAAACAATTATCAAACACTTCTCACACAAATTAAATCAGATTTAAATAAGTGGGAAAATATCAACTGCTCATGGATAGGGAGAGCTAATATAATAAAAATGACAATTCTACCAAAACTAAACTACCTGTTTAGCGCCCTACCAATCAAAATTCCAAAAAAAAAATACTTTAATGAGCTAGAAAAAAATTGTAAATAAATTCATATGGAGACATAAAAAGTCAAGAATTTCCAGTACCTTAATGAAAAAAAGTGCAAAAGAAGGTGGCTTAGCCATCCTTGATCTAAAATCATATTATAAAGCATCAGTCATCAAAACTGTTTGGTACTGGCTAAGAAATAGAGTGGAGGCCCAGTGGAATAGACTAGGTGCAAAAGCAGATGATTATAGTAATCTGCTATTTGATAAACCCAAAGAGTCCAGCTATTGGGATAAAAACTCTCTCTGCTGGGAAAATTGGAAGTTAGTATGGAAGAAACTTAGACCAACAACTAACACCTTTTACAAAAATAAGATCCAAATGGTTACAGGATTTAGACATAAAAAACAATACTATAAGCAATGTAGAAGATCAAAGACTAGATTACCTGTCAGATCTATGGAAAGGGGAGCAGTTTATGACTAACAAAGAGATGGAGAACATCACCAAAAACCAATTACATGATTTCAATTACATTAAATTAAAAATATTTTGCACATATAAAACCACTATAACCAAGACAAAAAGAAATGTAGTAAATTAGGAAACAATCTTTACAACTAATGATTCTGACAAAGGACTCAGTTCTAAAATTTACAGAGAACTGAGTCGTATTTAAAAAACACATTCCCCAATTGACAAAGGGTCAAAGGACATGCAAAGGCAATTTACAGATGAGGACATCAAAGCAATCCATTGCCATATGAAAAATTGCTCTAAATCATTAATTAATAGAGGAATGTAAATCAAAGCTTCTCTGAGGTACCACCTCACACCTCTCAGACTGGCCAATATGACCAAAAAGGATAATGGTCATTGTTGGAAGGGTTGTGGGAAATCTGGGACATTATTACATGGTTGGTGGAGCTGTGAACTCATCCAACCTTTCTGGAGAGCTATTTGGAACTACACCCAAAGGGCAACAAAAATGAGCATACCCTTTGATTCAGCAATACTACTACTGGGTCTATACTCTGAAGAGATGATGAAAAAGGGTAAAAATATCACTTGTACCAAAATATTCATAGCAGTCCTGTTTGTGGTGGCAAAGAATTGGAAATCAAGTAAATGCCCTTCAATTGGGGAATGGCTTAGTAAACTGTGGTATATGTATGTCATGGAACACTATTGTTCTGTTAGAAACCAGGAGGGATGGGAATTCAAGGAAGCCTGAACTGCATGAACTGGTACTAAGTGAGATGAGCAGAACCAGAAAAAACACTGTACACCCTATCAGCAACATGGGGGTGATGATCAACCTTCATGGACTTGCTCATTCCATCAGTGCAACAACCAGGGACAATTTTGGGATGTCTGCAATGGAGAACATCATCTGTATCCAGATAAAGAGCCGTGGAGTTTGAACAAATTTAAAGGACTATTCCCTTTAATTTAGGGGAAAAAAAACATATCTTATTGTTTGATCTTGTTATCTCTAATACTTTTTGTTTCTTCCTTAAGGATGTGATGTCTCTCTCATCACACTCAATTTGGATCAATGTACAACAGGGAAACAAAATAAAGACTGACAGATTGCTTTCTGTGGGGTGGGGGGAGTAACATTGTGAGAAAAATAGTAAAACATAAAACTCAAAACTCAAATAAAAGCTTTAAAGCTAAGAAGAATGATAAAAAAGAAATGTTAGCTTCAGTAATAAGAGAAGAAAAAAGAAATTGAAGGAATTAGAATTGGGAAGGAAGAGACAACACTCTCACTCTTTGCAGATGAAATGATGATATACCTAGAGAATTCCAAAAAATCATCCCAAAACTACTAGAAATCATTAGCAACTATAGCAAAGTAGCAGGATATAAAATAAAGCTTCATAAATCCTCGACATTTCTATATATGACTAGCAAGACAAAACAGAAAGAGCTAGAAAGAGAAATCCCATTTAAAGTAACCTCAGACAATATGAAATACCTGGGAGACTACCTTCCAAGGCAGACTCAAAAACTTTTTGAAAACAATTACAAAACATTTCTCCACAAATAAAATCAGATTTAAATAGCTGGGCAAACATTAACTGGTCATGGATAGCCTGAGCTAATATAATAAAAATGACAATTCTGCCAAAACTCAACTACTTGTTTAGTACCCTACCAATCAAAATTCCAAAAGATTACTTTAAATTAGAAAGAGTTGTAAATAAATTCATATGGAGAAAAAAAAAGTCAAGACTTTCCCGGGATTCAATGAAAAGAAGTGCAAAAGAAGGTGGCTTAGCTTACCAGATCTAAAATTATATTATATTATAAAGCATCAGTCATTATAACTGTCTGGTATTGGCTAAGAAACAGAGTAACAGAGTGGTGGATCAGTGGAATAGACTAGGTGCAATAGCCAGAAGTGATTATAGTAATCTGTTGTTTGATAAGCCCAAAGTGTCCAGATATTGGGATAAAAACTCTCCCTTTGATAAAAAATGTAGGTAAAATTGGAAGTTCATATAGAAGAAACTTAGATTAAACCAACACCTCACACCCTGTACCAAGATAAGATCAAAGTGGATCCAGGATTTATACATAAAAACAATATTATAAGCAAACTAGAAGATCAAGGAGTACTTTATCTCTCAGATCTAAGGAAAAGGAAGTAGTTTATGACCAAGGAAGAGGTGGAGAACATCATTAACAACAAAATAGATAATTTTGATTACATTAAATTAAAAAGCTTTTGCACAGACAAAGCCACTGTAACCAAGATCAAAAGCAATGTAGTAAATTGGGACACAAATTTGCAACTAGTATTTCTGACAAAGGACTCAATTATAACATTTACAGACAACTGAGTCAAATTTTCAAATAAAAATGAAGCCATTCCCCAATTGACAAATGGTCAAAGGATATGGCAAAGGCAATTTACAGTTGAGGAAATCAAAGTGATCCATAGTCATATGAAAAATTGCTTTAAATCATTAGAGAAATGCAAATTAAAGCATCTCTGAGGTACCACATCACACCTGTCAGATTGACCAATATGACCAGAAAGGACAATGATCAGTGTTGAAACATATGTGGGAAATCTGGGTCACTAATACATTGTTGGTGGAGTTGTGAACTCATCCAACCTTTCTGGAGAGCAGTTTAGAATTGTACCCAAAGGGCAACAAAATTGTTCATAACCTTTGATCCAGCAATACCACTACTGGGTCTATACCCTGAAGAGATGATGAAAAAGGGTAAAAACATCACTTGTACAAAAATATTCATAGCAGCTCTGTTTGTGATGGCTAAGAATTGGAAATCAAGTAAATGTCCTTCAATTGGGGAATGGCTTAACAAACTGTGGTATATGTATGTTATGGAACACTATTGTTCTATTAGGAAACCAGGAGGAATGGGAATTCAGGGAAGCCTGGAGGGATTTGCATGAACTGTTGCTGAGCGTGATGAGCAAAATCAGAAAAACATTGTACACCCTAAGAACATGATCAACCTTGATTGACTTGCTCACCTCATTAGTGCAAGATTCAGGGACAATTTTGTGGTATCTGCACTAGAGAATGCCATCTGTATTCTGAGAAAGAATTGTGAAGTTTGAACAAAGATCAAAGCCTATTACCTTTAATTTAAAAAAAAACCTTAAATCTTATTATTTAATTTCACTATGTCTTATAACTTATTTTTTTCCTTAAGGATATGATTTCTCTCTCATCACATTCAACTTAGATCAATGTATACCATGGAAACAATGTAAACTGTAACAGACTGCCTTCTGTGAGGGGGGGAGGGAAGCAAGATTAGGGGAAAATTTGGAACTCTCAAAATAAATAAAATCTTTCTTAGAAAATAAATAATAATTAAATTTTCTTTGACTCTTCCGGGAATTCTTATTGAACGTGTGTTTAATCTGACTTTTTTTCTTTTGACCTTTTACTTGTAGATGTTTTCAAATCATTTTCTTATACTAAGTTTATATCTTGAGCTTCTCTGTCAAGATGGAAACTTTTCATGGTCATATTCTTCTTTGTTATTTGTTCATTTCTCCAGCCTATTTCTTTACTTTGGACTTAGAGTTGGGCTCTGCTTACCTCTGGAAGATTGGCTTGCCTTAATTTCAGACATTTTTGCCTTACTGCTTTACAAGCTAGATCTGGAGGCCCATAAATTTTCATTGCTTTCAAGGCTGTGTGATCTGGTGAGTAGTCCAGTCCTCCTAATCCGATCTCTGGTCATTACTCTCATAGAGCCCCTGCTCCCTCACAACTGTGACTATTCCTATTTTACTTGTAACTGTGACTTGGTACTAGATAATGAGTGACAGAGTTGCAAAATGGCACCCAGTCTTGGGCCCTGTACTAGCACAAAGTTCCATCTGGAATTTCTTTGTATTGAGTCCCCTTACCATCTCTGCACTTTGTGCTCCCAGAATGTACCACCAGTTTATAACTTCATCCACCCTGCATTTCTGGCCAAAACTTATCCCAGCATCTGTAGGTTTCTCTGTCCTCCTGGGCTTCTGTGAGTTGGAAAAATGACTTATAATGTCTTCTTATTTGTTACTCAGAATTTAATTTGTTGTACTTTATAAAGATATTTGGAGTGGAATTGGGAGAGTTCAGCAAAAATATTTACTTTGGGGCAAAGCCAAGATGGTGGTAGAGAAGCAGTAATTTCCAGAAGTTCTTCCCCAGATCATTCCAAATCCCATAGAATTATGACTCTAATAAAATTCTACAGTGGCAGAACCCACAGAAAGACTGAGTGAAATAATTTTCTGGCCCAAAACAACATGGAAGGTCTGTGGGTAAAGTCTATTCCACCAGACTGATGGAAAGAGCCACAGTGCAACCCAGGTTGCAGTTGCTCTGTGCTGGAGCAAACCAGGTCCAGTCTTCCAGGAACAGCCCTTGAGGCATATGTGTCCCTGAGGGCACCTTAATATACTATCCTGAGGATATACTACGGGAGGATTATCAGATGAACACAGTTTTCTGGTAATAGAGTCCAGTCAAAATGGACCATTCCATTTTTGTCTTTGTATTACCAATGAGGCATTGTGATGGAGTTCAAAAGTTCCCATTTAATGATTCAAGGGACCCATGCTAAAAAAGTCTTTGCTATTTCCTTAAGGAGGAAATAATTGTGCAATTGTGTTACAAATATATTTTTTTGCCTGTGTCAACAATCCTGTGCATGTATGAAGCATTATAGGTTTATACCTTTTAATTTGGGGCTTTTTAGAAATCATCATAGTTACCACAAGGAGTTAATGAATAACAAAAAAGAGTATTATGAATTGTGTATTAAATTTTTTGAAGGTTCACAACACATCTTTGTTGTTATTGCTGCAAAGGATTCATGGGAAAAAATAGGAATCACTGCAATAGTGAACCAAAATGGAATTTTTGAGTAAGGACAACCTGGGTTCAAGCCCTGCCTATGAGGCACAATGCCTGGTGAATAGCAAAATATATAATAAATGCTTGTTGATGATGAACACATATTGTCTATTTGAATCTGGACAAGTTAACCTGTCTTCCAATAATACTCTGGGACTTTAAATTATAGAGTGATATAAATCGGTGATCACCAATATGTATTGGCACAGTGGGTGGCATCAAAAGGAACTCCCTTTATCAAATTACAAGTATAGATGTCCCTTCCCCAAAATTTCCAATATTTAATACTGTGCTGACACTTAGTAGGTGCTTAGTATACATTGATAATTGACTGATAACCATACATTTTGATCCTGAACCCACACTCAGAGTATCTACAGTTTGTTAATCTCTTCCAGAGCATGTCCTCCATGGGCATAGCCTTGAAAAAGTCAAGTTGACTTCTGTGCCATAATGACACAATGGCATAAGACCTTAATTTAGTCAGTCAATAAATGCTTCCTGAACATCCACTACATCCAGGCACTCCTCTAAGAAGGTAAAAAAAGGCAAAACAACCAGTTCTTGCTCTTAAAGGAGCTCACATTCTAATGGAGGGGAAAATATGTGAACAACCATGCACAAAGTAAGTCATATAAATGATAAATTGAGGGAAGGCACTAGAATTAAGGGAGATTGGGACAGGTTTCTTGTTGAATGTAAGATTTTTAGCTGGAACCTCAAGGAAGTCAGGCAAGTAAAAAGGCATAGATAAGAAAGAACATTCTAGGCATGGGGAACAGAGCAAATGCTGAGAGCTAAGAGATGGCATGTTTTGTGTGAAGAACAAAAAGGAAGACCATGTTACTGGATCTTAGAGGATCTGGAAGTAATATGTAAGAAGACTGAAAAGGCACAAGGAGCTCAAGTTATAAAGGGTTTTGAAAACCAAGGAATTTTATATTTGATCCTGGAGGTGATAGCGAGCTACTGACTATGTGGCTGAGAGTGACATGATTAGACTTAAATGCTTCAAGATCACTTTTACAGTTGAGAGGATTATGAACTGCAGTAGGGAGAGACTAGAAGCAGCTTGATCCATCAGCAGGCTATTGTGGTAGTCCAGTCATAAGATGACAAGGATCTGCAAGGGTGATGGCAGTGTTAGAAGAAAGAAGGTGGTATATATCTTTTTATGTAATTTTGCTATCTCTTATACTTTATTTTTCTTCCTTAAGGATAGGATTTCTCTTTTATCCCATTCAACTTAGATTAATGTATACCATGGAAACAACGTAAAGACTAACAGACTGCCTTCTGTGGGGGTTGGGGAAGGGAAGCAAGATTAAGGGAAAAATTGTAAAACTCAAAATGAATAACATCTTTCTTGAATGAAAAAAAAAGTAAATCAACTGACCTTGGCAACAGACTGGATATGGTGTATTTGTGTGTGTGTGTGTGTGTGTGTGTGTGTGTGTGTGTGTGTGTGAGAGAGAGAGAGAGAGAGAGAGAGAGAGAGAGAGAGAGAGAGAAACAAAGGGTTGGAGGAAAAAAATGAATATGACACTTAGATTGTGAGCCTGGGGTCCTTGGAGAATGGTGGTGCCTTTCACATAACAGGAAAGTTAGAGAGGAGGGAGAGGGTTGTTTTTGATGAATAGATAATGAGTTCAGTTTTGAATGTATTGAATTTAATTTTTCCAGTTCAAGATGTACAACAGTCAGTTGGAGATATGAAACTGGAGCTCAACAGAGAAGTAAGGGATGAATAAGTTGATTGGAGAATCATCAGCAAGAATATGGTAACTGAATCCCTAGGAATCGATAAGCTAAACAAACCAAGTATTCCAGTGGGTGAAGAGAAAGCAAAACTCTGAGACACATCCATGGTTAATAAGTGTGACCTGATTGAAGAAGCTGAAGAAGGAACAGCAAGATAGGAGTTTCAGGAGAGGGTAGTATCGGGTGATTGAGCATGTCAAAGGGTTCAGAGAGTTCAAAAAGGATGAAAATTGAGAGAGTTCATTTGATTTGGCAAAGATCCAAAAGTATCTTTCTTACTGAAAAGTGTGGGAAGAAAAATTGTAATCAGGTCAAGGTTGAAGAAGCTTGCAGACAAAAGACTGTTGACTTCGAATTAGAAGACCTGAGACCTAGTTCTTGCTCTGCAGCTACTTAGCAGTGTATCCTTGGGCAAGTTGAGTTGTACAATGGAAAGAACACTGGTTCTGTTGTCTGAGGACCTGTGTTCAAATTCTACTTAATGACCTTGGACCCATCCTGGATTCCTCATCTGTAAAGTAAATTTTGCAATTTTCCTGGCTACCTCCCCCCCATGGCTGGAATGCTCTCCTGTCTTATCTCTGACTATGGTGTCCCTAGTTTCCTTTAAAATCCCATACAAGAAACATTTTCTGTCCCCTCTTAAATCTATTACCTTACTTTTGTTAATTATTTCCTATTCATCTTTGTATACATTTGTTTGTATGTTGTCTCCTACATTAGATGGAACTGTTGAGGGTAGGGACTGCCTTTTGCAGTCTGCCTATTTATCCTTGTCAGGGCAGTGTCAGAGGAGAGAAGGGAACATATTCCAGATGTGTTGCAAAGGTGAGATTGACAGGAATTGGCAAAAGAAATAGGGTGTGGGGTATGAATGATGGTGAAGGAGTAGAGGTTGCAAATTAGGTTGCAGAGTTCAAAAAAGACGAGAATTGAGAGAGTCCATTTGATTTGACAAAGATCCAAAAGTATCTTTCTTACTGAAAAATGTGGGAAGAAAAATTGTAATCAGGTCAAGGTTGAAGAAGCTTGTAGACAAAAGACTGTTGACTTCGAATTAGGAGACCTGAGACCTGGATCTTAGAGAATCTGGAGGCAATGTGTAAGAAGACTGAAAAGGCAGAAGGAAGTCAAGTTATGCAGGGTTTTGAAAACCAAGGAATTTTATATTTGATCCTGGAGGTGATAGGGAGCCACTGAGTATGTGGCTGATAGTGACATGATTAGACTTAAATACCTAATTCTTGATCTATGATACTATGACACTTCACCTATGGGGTTAGTCTCCTGCTCCTTCAGATGAAGGCATTGGACTATATATTTTATAAGATTCCTTCCAATGAAATATTTAAATCCCACTAGAGTGAAACAGCAGTTATTTTTATTAGGTTATGCTTTAAAAAAATCCAGTCTCTTTCTGTAATGCTTGCCTAAGATTCATTAGTGGGACATATTATTACTATGTCTAAAATAAATACCACTGATCCTAACTTGAAAAGAGAGGGTGCACTCTCTTCTACAAGAGTCAAAGATTTTTTGATAATGGAAGCATTTTTCTAAAGTTTTGACAATAGCCAAGATGAATAAGCTTTGGCAAGGGAGAAGACTGTTCAGAAATCCTTAGGAAAAACAGAGAAATGGTGTTTGCTGAAACCCATGCTTGGGCTTATTACAACTCATGGACAAGAGAAATCATGAAATGTGGCAAGTGATATCACCTACTCCCTGAACTCAGTCTTATCTTAAGTTATCTTCAAATGACAGTTCTTTCAAGTGGAATGTTAAAAAATCAATCATTTCTTCCATTGAAAATTCAAAAATCAGAATGCAAAAAGTCTTCTCTTTCTTTCTATTGTAGAATACCCCCACCTATCTCCATAATTCAAATTTACTTTTCTATTTGTAGTTCCTCACTGACTTTCATCATGACCTTGTACAAATCACTTAGCTATTCCATACCTTACTTTGCTCTGTGTAAAATGTCAACAATTTCTGGAGGGTGTTGGAAACCTTTACACTGCATAGTTCTGCACCATGACTATGACAATACAAAATAAATATTTATAATCACACTGTAACTTTTAACTTACCTAACTTTGGTCACTTTTGCCAATTTATCCTCCTAGGCTACCATCAGGGACCAGATACCCCATGAACTATTATTGCAAATCTTTGGTCCAGCAAGTCAAACTACATAAGCTGTTTATCATGGTTCAGTAGCATCATTATCTTATATGATAAATGACAAATTATTTTCCATTACTTGATTCCAGATGTAGTTGATGGAACATGTTGTAAGCCCTTAAAATATTTTTTTTCAGATTTGAAAAGCACTACCTTTAATAAATATGCTTGGATATTGGAAATATGTTGTAGTTTGGGGCCACCAGAGGTTAGTTTATTGATCACTTAAATATGGTGAATTGATAGCCTTTCATGAGTCATGTATGAATAGATTTCTGTTGAAGGAATGAGAAGCAGCATGACATAGATAGAAAGGTGGCCTTAGAGTCAGGAAGGGAAATCTGAGGTCAAATCTGTTCTCTGATATGTACTTGGTGTGATTGTGCAGTGTGGAGAATGCTATAAAAAGAGGCAAAAGGCAGTCCCTACCCTCAAGCACATCCATCTAATGTAGGAGACAAAATGCAAACAAGGATAAATAGCAAATAATTAGCAAAAGGAAGGTAATAGAATTAAGAGGGGATAGAAAATGTTTCTTGTATGGGATTTTAAAGGAAACCAGGGACACCATAGTCAGAGATAAGGCAGGAGAGCATTCCAGCCATGGTGGAAGGGGGCAGCCAGGGAAACTGCAGGAGATGAGAAGCAGATTATCTTGTTCTTGGAATAACCAGGAGGTCAATGTCACTGGGTCAAATAGTATGTATATATCAGGGAATCAGGTGTAAGAAGACTGGCAAGATAGGAGGGTGGCAGGTTATGAAGGACTTGAGTGCCAAAGGGTTTTTTATTTAATTCTGGAAGTGATAAAGAACTCCTGGACTTTTTGAGTAAGGTGGGGAAAATGACATGTTCAGACCTGTCATTTAGGAAAATCACCTTGGTGGCTGAATAGAGAATGAATTGGAGTGGGGAAGAGACTAATGCAGGCAGATCCACTTCAATAGTTCAAGTATAAAGTCATGGCAGTGTCAGAGAAGGGAACGTATGCCAGAGGTGCTGCAAAGGTGAGATTGACAGGTATTGGCAACAGAAATGGGGTGTAGGATGTGAATGATGGGGAGGAGTAGAGGTTGCAAATTAGGTAACAGAATGTGAGGGGTTATGAGATGGTGCTTCCTTCTACAATAATAAGTAAGGTTGGGGGGTGGTTTGGGGGAAAGATAAAAAGTTCTCTTTTGGACATATTGGGTTTCAGAAGTATATTGGATATCCAATTTGAGATGTCTGGAAGGTGGCTGGAAATGAAAGTTCTAAGGTCAATAGAGAGGTTAGGGCAGGATAGGTAAATCTGAGAATCATAAACATAGAGGTAGTACCTAATCTATAGGAGCTAATGAGATTACCAAATGAAATAGTAAAGAGGGAGAAAAGAAAGGAGTCTAGGAGAGAACTCTGATTAGAAAATATACTCTAGAGGAGGATCCAGCAAGAGTCTGAGAAAGAGTGGACAAATATGGAACAGGAGAAATAGGTAAAAAAAATGATGCTCTGAAAACCAAGTGAGAAGAAAGTTGTGTCCTGGTCTGTTTTCAATTTTCATTCTCATCCTTTTTGCAGTCCTTGACATTGTTTATCACCATTTTTCCTTGATAAAAATGAAAAGACATTGGTATTATGACTGCATAAGCTCTAGTCAAATTTGTTTAAGCTGATGAACTTAAAAAATGGAAAACTAAAAAAAAACCAATGACTTGACTTAAATTTTCTTGTTTTTTTAAAGAAAACTTTTATTTATTTTGTTTTACAATTTTTCCCCTAATCTTACTTCCCTCCTTCCACCCCTACAGAAGGCAGTCTGTTTGTCTTTACATTGTTTCCATGGTATATATTGATCTAAGCTGAATGTGATGAGAGAGAAATCCTATCCTTAAGGAAGAAAAATAAAGTATAAGAAATAGCAAAATTACATAATAAGAGAATGTTTTTTTTCCTAAATGAAAGGTAATAGTCTTTGGTCTTTGTTCAAACTCCACAGTTCTTTCTCTGGATACAGATGGTATTGTCCATGGCTGATACCCCAAACTTGTCCCTGATTGTTGCACTGATGGAATGAGCAAGTCCATCAAGGTTGATCATCACCCCCATGTTGCTGTTAGGATGTACAGTGTTTTTCTGGTTCTGCTCATCTCATTCAGCATCAGTTCATGCAAATCCTTCCAAGCTTCCCTGAATTTCCATCCCTCCTATTTCTAATAGAACAATACTGTTCCCTGAGATACATATATCACAGTTTGTCAAGCCAATCTCCAAATGAAGGATATTCACTTAATTTCCAATTCTTTGCCACCACAAACAGGGCTGCTATGAATATTTTTGTACAAGTGATATTTTGACTTACATTTTCTTAAAGAAATTTAAATAATATTATAGACTCTCCACACTAATTGATTCCCTGAAAGACACTCTAGGTTCTAAGAATTTTGTGGGTCAAAACACTATGCAAACTATATAGCTCATGAACCTCTACTACCTTATTTATTTTTATTTATTAATTGCTAGTCAAATTGAACTGCTTGGTTTGAATCAAAAAGACATTAAATGAATAATATAAAAATAATTATAAAACATTTCTCCTTTAAACATTTAATTTACTCACGAATATATTCACATTCAGTTGGAAGAGACACATGTATAGTGACCATATTTGAACAACTGGAGAACACATATGTCCAGGAAACTTGCATGGAGTTCTAGGCTCATAGAACATAGTCTGACCATGTCATGTAGAGGAGTAACTCACATAACCAGTACCTCAGGGTTGATGATGTAACTGGTGATATCATTGTGCTATTTTCTCTGGGCTTCTTTACTTTATTAACTTCATAGAAGTTGATGACTGAAAACTATTAACATAATCACCTCCAAAATGCATTACAAATAGTTAAGGAGAAAATAATCCTTCAAAATTTAGGCATGACATTCAGCTAAACTGGATTATTTGAGAGCATCTGTGAATGAAAGGGAGAAAAGCAACATTTTCCAAATGAAATCAGTCTTTGCTAGTATTTTCTTTATAGATAATAGTTGAATTACATGAACCAATGGCTTGACTTATGGAACTTTTTGACTTTTGACTTATTGACCTTTGAAATTATGGAAGTAGCCATAGCTCACAAGAAAATGAAGCCAGTCGGACCCAAGACAACTCTTAAAGACTTTTTTTAAAGAAAACTATCTATTCCCAGGAATGGTGTCTGAATACAGATTGAAGCATACTTTTTTAAACAATATTTTTCTTGAGGTATTTTGGGGGGGGTATTTACATTTTCTTTCATAACATGACTATTATGGAAATGTTTTGCATGACTATGCACTGCTTTCTTAATGAGGGGTGAAGGGTGGGAAGAAAAGGAAAGAATTAAGAACTCAAAGTTTTAAAAATTAATGTTAAAACTTGTTTTTACATGTAACTGGGGAAAAGTAAAATAAAATATAAAAAAAATTAAAAATATGAAACCAGGAATTGCTGAAACTGACCCCAGATCTGATTTCAGAAAAAGTTGGGAAGTTATATCAACTGATGCAAAGTGAAGTGATTAGAACCAAGAGAACATTATAAAAAGTAAAAACAATACTATACAATGATGCAAGAGCAAATGACTTAGCTATTCTCAGCAATACAATAATCCAAGACAATTCTGAAGGACTTGTGATGAAAAATGTCATCCACCTGTAGAGAAAGGCTAATGGAGTCTGAACGCAGATCAAAGAAAGCATCCTTACAATTTTTTTCCTTTGGTCTATTTATTTCATCTATTTTCTTTTGCGACTTGGCTAATATGGAACTATGTTTTGCATTACTGCACATGTATAGTTTATATCAAATTGCTTGCCTTCTCAAGGAGGGAGAAGAAGAAAAAGGAAGAAAGGGAATGAATTTGGAACTCAAAATTTTTCTAAAAAAGAATGTTAAAAACTATTTTTACGTGTAATTGGAAAAAAAGAAACTGACCAGATACATACAGAAGAAATCTAACCCAGATGTAATTCACTTTCAAATGAACTTGGAAATTCTTTTCAAGACATTCCGAAGAAAACAAGTGTCTGAAAGAATGGAAAAGAGATCTCAAAGAGTGATTACCTTTCTACCTAATTACCTTCCATTCATATATATATATGTATCTAGCTATCTCTCAGACATTGTGATAGATATATGTAAGGGATGTGGCTGTGCTCTTTTGGAATTTAATAAAACTGAAAGTTGAAAGAGGCAAAAAAGATGCAGACATGAAAATGTAAAGGGAGGTGAGAATTCTACCATTGAACCACCAATGCAATGTAGGAACACAGACTGAAGCAAATTTTTTATCATTATTATTATTTTGGGGGGGGGGTGCAGGGCAAATGGGGCTGGGTGGCCTGCCTGGGGCCGCACAGCAGGGTGACCATTGGGTGTTTGAGGCCAGATTCGGACCAGTGCTCCTGGCTCAAGAGCCAGTGCTCTGTCTGCCACCCAGGCGCCCCTACTATTATTACTATTTTATTTTATTTTTAGGTCTTTTTTTTTCTTTTTTTTTTTGGTTTATACAGGGCAGTGGGGTTGGGGTGGCTTGCATGTCACACAGCTCGGTGATTGTTGGGTGTACGAGGCCGGATATTGGCATGGGTGCTCCTGGCTCCAGGGCTGGGACACCGTCCACTGCACCACCTGGCCATACCTACAATTATTACTATTATTTTTTTAATTTTAATTTTAATTTTTTTCTCTCCCTTTTACTTTATCACTCAAGTGAGTCTATATTTAGGGGGGAATGTATTTTGTTTACTCTTAAACAAGAATATTTTATTAATGTATAAAAATATTGTTTGTACAAAATGATAATAAATAAATATTAAATTAAAAAAAAGAAAATGTAAAGGGGAAGCCCTATGAGATAAAAAGGAAACACTTTACAGCCTAGAAATGGTCTGAGGTTTGAATAGTTCAAATGAACATGAAAAGGTGAGCAAAAACCAATTTCGCCCATCAGGCATAGGTTGCTTCCATAACTTCCCGGTAACTCATCTACATAGGACCCCAACAGAAGTCTGGGAAGTATAACTGATCACCAAAAATAAGACTAGAGTTCAGCTCACTGAACCAAGAAGAATTGTCAATTAGGAGAGGCTAGATTTCTGCCTCCTTTTTGGAAGTGATAAACCTCAGGGGTTGAAGCCCTGAGAAAGTCAAAGAAAAGCTTGTACCAATTCTTAGCTCATCCTTGCTGAAAGAGCATAGTGGTATTCTACCTGAAAAGAATGTCATGCAGATCCACATTCAATCCAGGCAAAGTCTGAAGGTGGTAAAGACTATAGCTACCTTCTAAAGAATAAAACCAAGGAGTCCAGAGGGTAAATATGGTAGAAATGTATATTTTTGTGAAAGCCCTATGACAGAGCTACTTGCCCGACCCAATCCAGTGGCAACTGCACAATGGTAGAAAGACCTGTCTAGTTCAGCAGCAATTAGGTTCAGTGATGGAGTAACCTGACCAGATCGGGCAACTTACAGCTGAGCTACCTGCTTGACCTAGCTTAACAGTGACATGAGCCAGCTGAGTCCTTGTGTCCTCAAATGTACCAGAGCAGCTGTGCCACCTATCCAGCTTGGTGAAGAGCCCAGTTTAGCTTGGTAGTAAAGTGATTCATCTACTACTAACACTGGTTCTTCAAAACCACACTAAGATTTATTATCTTTTTCAGAGGAAATGATATTGAGGCTCTGCTGCTCCAGAGCATCCAGAGTTAAAAGTAGTTTTGGTCATGTATATTTTATACACATGTACTATAAATTTGTGTGTTCTCTTCTCTCCATTGACTCCTGGGTATTTTAAGGGGGTTAGTTTTGTGGGATTTTTTTTTCATTTTTTAAAAGAAAATGTTTTGTAAACACTATTCTTGCTGTACCTTTTGAAGTAAATGTCTTCTGATAATCATTTGAGTCTACTGGCTGATTGTAAAGGAGAAGCACAGTAGTGGGGGCTCAAGATCTATAGTACCCATAAGATAGCTATTAGAACCCTAAGAGTTGTAGAAGTATCCCCTTTGTGGACCCAACTTTCCAATGTGTGGATTGGGGCAAGGAGCTCAGAGGGTATGCTAAATAAGAAGAGAGTAAAGAAGGGAGAAGCTCTTGAGTAGGCAATGTAGATGGACTATGAGCTAGACCCAGTTCTTAATAGATCAGACAGAAAGTCACCCCACACACTGTTTGGACCTTCCCTGGAGCTATTTGGAACAACATTGACAAAGTTAGCATTTGGAGATATATAGATAGGGTTATTGCGTACATTGGATTGATAGTGAGTGCTTGATCCAATGAAGTACAAAATAATAGTTGACTTTTCCCCAAGTAGTATGTTACCTTTTAATTGTAATCCCATGTGTGCTTTTGAATTGAATTGTTAGCCCCTGGCTACTAAAGATCCCATCTCCCATTAGCTTTTTAATCCCTAACAATAAATACCCTTTTATACTCAGTAAATGTTCTGAGTCCTGGTCCCTTACTAGGGGGACCTGAAACAAATGTTTTGATGAAATGTTTCACTGATTGGATATAGATACTATACGAAGTCTGTTGGCCACATTTCTCACCATAAGCTTATTCCCTTTAAAAGTATCTGCTTGCCAAGACTTTCCTCTCTCTCAGAATATCTGTTCTGTCATACATAAGATCTTTGAATAGAGTGATCAGTAATCAAAAGAAAACACTGTCTCTACCTCTTTCCTATGATATTTGTGGTTCTACATACTAAAAAGCAATATTGAGCCAGCTGCTTTCAGGGTATAAATCTTCATTCTGGGAACATCCTTATTGCACTGATCCCACAGTTATCAGAGCTTCCAAAAGAACCAAACATACTTCCAAATGCTGAACCTAACTCTCAACGAGCAGCTCATCAATTGGGTAGAGTTCTAAAGTCGTTTTCTAAGCTGTAAGAATCCTTAGTCTTAGACCTGCTTTCCTAGTAGGCAGTTCAAATTTGTATGTACAAAATAAGGAAGTTAAAAACTCAGAATCCTGGAACTAATTACCCAGAGATCATTTCCCAAATCTACTCCTTTGGGGGGAAAAAATACACTAAAATGTAAATGATTTTTTTTTATCTGAAAGTGGCGAATGCAATCATAATTGGACAAAAAAAATCCCTAAATATCTGTTGTCAGCTATCAAGTAGAGATGCCATTGTTTGAGGGAGGTGGTTAACTTAAACCTGGCTATTCTTCATAAGATGTTGTTTGAGGGGTGATAGTTCTTAAAAGAATTTAAGTGAAAACTGGCTGTTCTACGCAGGATGTTGTTTGAAGGGAGATATTAATGAAAACAAATGAAAACTAGCTATTCTTCAGAAGATGCTGTTTGAGGGGCGGTAGAGTTATTAAAAGAATTTTAATGATCCATTAAAGGACAAAATAATAGTTGGCTTCTGCCAAAGTAATATGTTTCCTTCTAATTGTAAGGATGCTGTTTGAAGGGAGATGTTAATAAAAACAGTTTAAATGAAAACTGGCTATTCTTCATTAGATGATGTTTGAGGGCCGGTAGAGTTAGTAAGAGAATTTTAATGAAACCTGGCTGCTCTACCCAGGATGCTGTTAGAAGGGAGACGCTAATGACAGCGATTTAAGGGGAAACTGGCTGTTGTCCGAGGGGAGGTGGCGGTTACAGCAAGGCTCCGCAGGATGGATGCCTGCTCTCGTTGAGCCCGCGTCCGCTCAGTGCGTGGGCACAAAGGCATGGATGTGGGGAGCCCTGGAACTTTGATTCCGAGTGGGGCTGGGAGAGCGGCAGCAGCCCCCCGGCCGCGTGGGGCTGCGCGGGGCCCCGCGTCCTCGGCCCGCCGGGCCGGGCTGGGCAGCTCCGGCCGGGGTCGGGCCGGGCGCTGGCGCAGCGGGGCGGGCGCCCGGCCTGGGCGCGCCTCGCCCGCAGCCCGCAGTGCTGCCCAGCCCCTGGCCTGGCGCCTGGGGCGCTCCGGCCGTGCCGCAGCGGGCGCGGGGCGGGGGGCGGCCCGGCTTCGCGGCGCCCCCCTTCCTTCAGGCTCGGGCGGCGCGGCCCCGCTCGGGGGGGGGGGCCGGGGCGGCGCGGGGGGGGCGGGTCAGCGGCGCGTGCCGCGGGGCTGTGTCAGCATGCGAGCGTGCGCGCGCGCCCGCCGGCCGCCCCGCCCCTTCCCCGCCCCCGCCGCGGGCGCCTCCGATTGGCCGGCGGGAGCGGCAGGTGTCGCGGCGCGGCGGCGGGCTCAGCTGTGGAGCGGAGCGGAGCCGCGCGGAGCGGAGCGGCCGCAGCCTCCCCCCGGCCTCCCCGGCAGCCTCCGGCGCGGCGCCCGCCCCCCTCGCGGCCCGGGGCTCCCCGCGCTCGGGCCCCGCCGCAGCGCCCGCCGGGCACGGGGCCGGGGCGGGCGGAGCCGGCGGCGGCGCCCCGAGGGCCCCCCGAGCCGGACGGCGGGGCGCAGCCGGGGCCCCGCTCCGGCCCGGCCCGAAGGACCCGGCGACCCCCGGCCGCGTCGGGGCCGCCGCGGGCGCGGCCGCACGGATCCCCGAGCCCGGCGCTGGCCGGCGTCCAGGAAGGCGCGTCTCCCTTGGCTGGTCGGGGTGAGTAGGGGCCCCCCGCGCTGCGGGCCTCCCCGGAGCCCCAGCCCCGCCCCGCGCCCCCGGGGCCCCGGGCCCCCGCGCCGCCGCTCCGCGGCCCCCGACTGCGCCTTCGAGGCACGCGGCGCCCCGCTCCGCCGGGGCCCCTCGGGGCCAACTCCAGGGCTTCGGGGTGCCGCGGGGGCGGGGGTCTCCCGTCCAGCGGCCCCTCCATCACCCGGAGTGGGCGCTCCGCCTGGCAGAGCCCCCCCATCTTCTCCTTTTGCCCCAGGAGAGAGACAGACAGACAGACAGTCAGAGACAGACGGACAGAGAATCTGGATCCAGACACGCACCATTTCCGTATTAAAGATCAGACACCAAATAAACGGAAAGAACATACCGCCTGCTCACAACCTGTGTTTCTTCTTCGGAATGTTATTATTATTATTATTATTGTTACTGTTGCCTTCTTTCTTCTCTTCCTTTTCCTCCTTCTCCTCCTTCAACTCCTCTCCTCAATCTTCTTCTCCTTCTCCTCTTCCTTCTTTCTCTTTCTTCTCCTCCTCCTTCTCCTCTTTCATCCTTTATCTTCTCCTTTGCCTTTCTTTCTCCCCTTCTCCTTCTCTTCCTTTTCCTCCTTCTCCTCTTCCTTCTCCTCCTCTCCTCCATCTTCTTCTTCTTTCTCTTTTTTCTCCTCCTTCTCCTCCTCTTTCATCCTGCTGCTTCTTCTCCTTCTTTGTCCTTCTTTCTCCCCCTTTTCCTTCCCTTCCTTTTCCTCCTCCTCTCCTCAGTCTTCTCCTTCTCCTCTTCCTTCTTTCTTTCTTTCTCCTCCTCCTTCTACTTCTCTTCCTCCTCTTTCATCACGCTTCTTTATCTTCTCCTTCTTTGGCTTTCTAATTTCTCCCCCTTCTCCTCCAGCTGCTGTTGATGCTGCCCCTCTTCCGAGCTGTCTTCCATAGGGTGTCTCATTGACTTTAATTTGCTCAACGATTATTTGATTTTTCCTCCTCCTAGTGAAGAAAAGTCTCTTGGTTGGCATTTCATTGCAGGGGTAGACCTGCAGTGACCTGCTGGGGTGGAGTAGCCTCAGGATGGGTGTGAAGTATTATGTGTGTTTGTGTGTGTGTGTGTGTGTGTGTGTGTGTGTGTGTGTGTGTAACAGAAACCTCCATGTGTGCCCTGCTGATCTCCTTATCATGAATGCTGTTTCCACATCAATTCTTAGTTCCAGGTTTCTATTGACTTCCTCCTAGACTCCCAGTCCTCCTTTCCCCACCCTTCCAGCAGCCCCCCAGTCCTTTTATTTATAGACTAGTAAAACAGTAGCCCTGTTTGTTCAACTTGATTAACTGCCAGCTGTTTGGATCTCTGTACAGGTGACTTTCTTGGTGCTGGTGTTTTAATGAAGCTTCACCTCCCTTCTTTTAAATAAACACTGTAACTTTGGGTGAACTTCTACAAGGTTGTATATGTGTTTGAAACAGTCCTTTATGTCTGAAGTACAGTGCTCATTTGTATTTGTATCAGCTTTAAATTCACACAGACATTTCTTTGAGGCCAAATCATTTACCTTCCTTAGTACTAAATTAAAAAAAAAAAATACATGCAATCCCTTCTCCCAGATCTCTACCTCTGTGATTAGGATGTTCATTGAATAGTACTGCAGCTTTCTTGGTGAGGTGGAAACCTGCTCTCAAATCTAATATAAATGATGAGCTTTTTTAAAAAATCAGTTTGCTCTAGAGAGCCCCCCCCCCCCCCCCCCGCCTGCTTTGATGCTTCTGTGCTTGGAAGGAAGATGGGGGCTTGTTCTTAAGAGTTCAGCTTTGTTTCTGTTTTCCTTCCTTTATCCTTTCTGACCTTCCTTTCCAAGTCCCAGTTCTTCCCCTTTAATTTGGAAATTTTTATGCATTTTGGAAAGTATCTTGGGCTGGATTAGAGACTGAAGTTTTAAAATCTCACCAACAGATACAGAAAGAGAATATGTGAGCTACTTCTCCCTTCAACCCCCCTCCCCCCGCCCATTCCTCAAATCTATCTTAGAATGTTTCTTATTAGATAGACAGGCTCTGAGAAGAGTCCTCCTTTTCCTAGTCTAACTCTATAGCTATGTCAGTGTTATTCTGTTTAATCCTTTTCCCCCATTGTGTGATAGGGATGCTATGGAATAGGTTTCAAATACTCTAATTAATCAGTAAGCATTAATTAAGTGCTTTCTATATTCTAGTCACTAATAATACTCTAAAGAAAGAAGCAATCTTTATTCCAGAAAGCATTTGAGGAAGAAAGTGCTATGGGTTCTCTTACAATTAAGAACTTTTTTCAATTTCCTTTCTTAATCTTCTGCATTATCTCATATTGCCTCTTACTGAACATAGATTCTTGAATAATCATCAAGTATTTTGAATGTACCCACTGTTTGTTGGGTGCTGGTGGAGTCAAAGAATGAAAGAATCCTTTGATATCTAAAGGAGAAAATTTTCCTGAGAGGTATGGATGTTCTCCTTTGTGCATGTATTAGAATGTGTATGTCTCTTTCATTTTGGTCCCACAAATAAGTGCTGTATGACTTGGATCATTCAGTGCCTCAGTTTCTTCATATGTAGAACAAAGACAACTACAATGCAGTCACCCCAGAAGAGTTTTGAAGAATCTGCTTTGTGGCTGTACAACAGCCCCAAGGAAATGAATCCTCCTTAGGCTAGCATTTGTGCCATTCCATTTTGCAGTCTAGTTGATTTTCTGGCATCTGGTGAACTGCTTCCTCTCCTATCCTATTATTAAAATATGCTCTAGAGAGATGCTTTAGGAATGCCATAAACGAACAGATCATTGAGGACTAGAATGCTCCGGGTAAGCTTCAGACATCAGATCTCCTCCTTGAAGAAATAGATAGGCAGAGAGTAGAGGAGAAATTCTGTTTGGGAGGAGAGGACCATAAAGTTCTAGCTGTAATTCCTAGCCCCAGTTTCATGAAAGTCCAATGTATGAGGGTTAAAAAGAAACCAGGATTATACTAGATTAAGATAACCACTACTACTCTGTACTTTTCTGGTGAGGGACTATGACAAAGAAGGTCCATCCAGAAGACAGAATGAAGACATTAATGAATTATAGAGTTTCCACAAATGCCCTGCCTATTTCACAAAAGGTGGTGGTGGGGGGGACAACCTTGTATTTATAAATGGGAATGTAAACAAGTGAAAAACAAAATAAATGAAACACATTTGCATCCCAACTCCTGTTCAAAGGAGAGCATCAGAGTGTACTCAATACAAGCAGTGAAAAGGTCAATAAATGAATAGCATGCAGCTAAGAGGTCATGGAGACCTCTCTTATAGAGTTATCCACCAGTCAATAAAAAGCATTTATTAAGAGTTTATTATTTTCAAGGCAATGGGGATACAAAAAAAAAGGAAAATCCCACAAAAATAGCCCCTGTCCTCAAGGAGATTGCTTTACATATATGTTGTATATGTGTGTATATATGCTTGGAGGAGGGGGCTTATGGAACAAATGACAACATGTATGCAATATAAGTAAAAATATACGTTTTAAAACAACTTGGGATCCAACTCTAATGAGAATTAGAGGGACCCATCTACTTTGGTTTGTTTACTTTTGAATAGCACTGACAGAACCACTCATATTAGCTCTTAGATAATTCAGGACTTTGAGATCTGGGATTTCTTCATAGGCATATGAAGCATATGAATCTTGAGCATAGGCAGATCCTTAGTAGAGGTTCTGCTTTCTAGTTCCAGATATAATAAATCTAACAACTCTTCCATATGATGGTCCTTTGAGTATTTAAAGGTAACTATTATATCCTCCATGAGTCTTCTCTTCAATGGATTAAGCATTTCGCAATTCATTTAATCTGCCCTCATGTATCATGAACTCAAGGCTCTTAACACTCCAGGGCCTGTACTCTGAATCCTCTTTAGCTTTTACTCGTTTTATTCTTATACTATGTCATACAGAAAAAAAATCAGATGAGATCTAAAAATAGCATGATATAGTAGGTTATCGTCAACTTGTTCTTAAAAGTTACACCTATCATAAGGTGGTCCAAATTGGCTTTTATAAGCCTTGCACACCACACTGCTGACTCATTCTAAATTTGTACTCCCCAAGTCCCCAATTTTCTTCAGATAAATTGCTGCCATATTATTCTTCCCCAATGACTCACTTCTAAAGTTGACTTTTTGTACCTAAGTGTAAGATTTTACATTTATCTCCATAAATTTTCATCTAATTAGATTCAACAAATGCTCTACACTGTAGGGAGAGCTTTCTGGATTCTTACTATCGGAGATTATCCATTAAATATTCTTGACATCTTTGATTCATCTGCCAAATATGATGATGTTCATATATAATCATACATTTATAAAATAAATACCAGTAAGAAGCAGTATTGAATTTTTTTCACTTTTTCTTCCCCTCCTCCCTCCCACATTTTTATAGCCTTTGAGGATAAGGACTGTAATCTGTACTTTGAGTAAATCTTCTACCACACCAGTATATTCAGATATTCAGTCAATAAGCATTGATTAAGCAACTATTATATCTCAGGCACTAAGTTCTGGAGATATAAAGAAAAGTAAACGATAGACCCTACCCATAAGGAATTTAAAATCTTATGGGGGAAGCAATGTGCAAAAGATATGTAAAATATATATATATATATATATATGTATATATACATATATGTGTGTGTGTATGTGTGTGTATGTATATTTTAACACATAGGATATATTGGAGGGGAAAAATCACCAGAAGGGGCACTGAAAGGTTTTCTGTAGGAGATAGGGGTTTACTTGAAACTTGAAGGAAGCCAAGAGTCAGAGATGAGAAGGGAGAGCATTTCAAGCATAGGAAAAATAAAGATATCTGGAGTCTATAGAATATCTTGTTTTAGGATCAGCAAGGAGGCCAGTGTCATATAGCAGGATTTCAGTAAAAACTGATCCATTTTATTGGAAGATGTTATAACCATGGCAATAAAGAAGAAAGAGACTCACAGTGACAGACTGGATTCAGTTGACTTTTGAGTTATGTGAAGGTACTACTTTCTTGGAGACTTGGGAGGGAAGGAATAAACTTTTATCAAGTCCCTGCTATACACTATTTTCAAACAATATCCAATTGGAGCCTTATAACAACACTGGAAATTAAATGCTATTCTTTTCATCATTTTATAGTTAAGGAAACTGAGGCACACAGAGGTTAGTAACTTGTCCTTAGGCTTACTCTGCTAGGAAGTGCCTGACACTGGATTTGAACTCAGGTCATCCTGACTTTAGGACCAACTCTCTGTCTGCTTTACCATGTAACCTCCCCTAGATCATGCCAGAGATTGAGGTGGCCAGAGGGAACTAGAAAAGGAGAAGTTTGGGCAGTGCAGAATTAGAACTGATTACTTGAATGTTCTCCTTGTGACTCAAGAAAGAAACAAATTTGAGTCTTTACTTTTGCTGCCAACAGAGAGTGTAACAGGATCATCCCAAGGGCATAATATAATTCTTCTGCACACCAGTACTAAGTATTCCTGTTTTCTAAAAGAAATGTAATATCAGGTAAAGGAAAGAAGAGATACAGAAAAATCCCATTAAAGTGTGTTCCACAGTCTTTTTCCTTCCATTTATTGAACTTAGATTTTTAAGTCAAGCTAAGAATTCTGCTTATTTTTAGCAGTCCCCCCCCATTCATTTGATGTCTTTATTTCAACATTTATCAAAAACCCCATTATGGGTAAGATGTGATCCTCCTACTGGGGGATTAAAAAGAATGATGCAAACCTTGCCTTCAAGGAACTTGCAATAATAATGATACCAGAAATTTATAAGGCACTGTAAGGTTTGCAAATGGTTTTACTTCCATTGCTATTTGATCTTCAAAGTAGCCTTGGATGAGAGGTAGTACAGGTCAATGAGTGATGTGCTGGATACTGGGACAAGTGCTTGAGATCCGAATAAAAGTAAAAACATGTCTGTCTTCCAAAAGCTCATTCTAATGGGATAGGACAACAGAAAATATATGTGGGGGCAGCTAGGTGGCGCAGTGGATAAAGCACTGGCCCTGGAATCAGGAGTACCTGGGTTCAAATCCGGTCTCAGACACATAATAATTACCTAGCTGTGTGGCCTTGGGCAAGCCACTTAACCCCATTTGCCTTGCAAAAAGCTAAAAAGAAAAAAAGAAAAAAAGAAAATATATGTGCAGCATAAATGAGAGCAAATCTCCAGAAGAAGTCACTAATATCAAAGGACATTCAGAAAGCCTTGTAGAACAAGAGCAGGAGAACATCTAGCATTCAATCATCATGTGTTTGGTACCACCACAGCAATTGCAGGTGGGACTTGAAATTCAATAAATCTAGGAGATTTTTAGGAGTGAATTAATTAAATGTCTGACCAAATATAGCAAGCTATTTTTTAAATTGATAGTTTTGTATGACCCGCTAAAGATGTTATAAATATTTAAATGGCCCTTGGCAGAAAAAGTTTCCCCATCCCTGTTGTAGAAGATGACGATTTAGTTTGACAGAAGTCAGAGAAATGGACATTATTTCCATGTGACAGATGAATATAATTAAAGTTTGAGAGATTTTATTAGCTCTTGAAGCCAAATCCTCTGACTTAATTTCTCTTCCTTGATATTAGTGAAGAAGGACCTTAGTTTAAAAAGGTCAAGATCTCTCACTGTATTCGAAGCCATCACCAATCAGCTTGACTTTTGTCTTCCTATTGGACTCCAGTGACTCTGGAGGAGCCTCTGAGGCTGATAACTTTGTGCATCTGTCTCACTTAAATCCAGTTCGCTCAAAAGTCAAAATATCACCCTTGTCAAGTCATTGGTTCTTTTTGAGAAAGAAGGACAAAGAACAATCTATACAGAGACATTATAACATAAAAACAATGTTGTAGGTACAAAAGGGAGTATAAAAATGTAATAAGAGATGTAAGGAGAAGCAGCTCAGTTCCTGGAAGGATCATAGAATATGTGAGGGTAGAGATTATCATGGATTGGAGACTTGAAAAATTATTTAGAAGATATAGAAGGAAAAAGCTGCATTTTAGGTACTGCTCTCGGATTATTGGAGTTAAATGCCAAGGAGAATCAAAAGCTGTTTTAGAGGAGTTTCAGTCTAACACACATACACACACACACACACACACACACACACACACACACACACACATATGTATGTGTATGAATAGATTTAAAAAGTATGCAAAAATTCCCAAATGTTACAGGCCAGAAAAAAAGAGATACAACGAATTCAGAGGAATTAGTGATACATGTTTGTTGGGATGCTCAATGAAAGTTTCATAGAGTAGGTAGGATAGCAGATAGGAAACTATCCTTAACCTTAAAGGAAGGTTAGAAGTGTGATAGGTGGGGGTACAACAAGAACAAGGTAGTATGCAGGAAGGAGATGGTTCATCCCAGTGGTATATCTGAAGGAGTCTCAGCACTTTTCAAACTAAAATCCTCTACAAATGTGAATTGTCATTATTATGTCTGATATCTGTTGAATCACAACTCTTTGAACTTCTTAGGATAAATATTATCCCTATTTTAGAGATGAGGAGACCAAGACTCAGAACGGTCGACTTCCTTCAACTCTTCTCTACCCAATATCTGCTTATAATTCTACCTTTGGAAAATCTTTCATCCTTGAGTAATGATAATAATGGCTAACATTAATTTAATCCTTACTATGTTCCAGGCACTGTCCTAAGGACTTTTCAATTACTATCTTATTTGGTTTTAACAACAGCACTGGAAATTAGATGAAATCATATTCCCATTTTACAGATGAGGAAACTGAAGTATTGACTTGCCCATGGTCATCAAGTAATTATCTAAGACTGGATTTGAACTCATCTCTTCCTAACTCCAGACCCAACACTCTGTCCATTGACCCACACTTAGGTGCTTCTCATCATAATGTGAGTTATCATCCATCTTTCATTTCAAAGAGGACCAGTGATATCATGGAGTTATGTCTTGACTTATTCATGATTTGTATTTAAATGAGGCAGAGTTAAACAAAGTTGTCAACCTTACTCTCTTCCAGAGTCATCAAAGTCCAGTAGTAAGATAAAAGTCAAGACAACTGGCAGTTGCCTAGGATTATGTGAATGACTCTGGTAGTTTTTATATATGACCATACTCTAGGCTCTCCATGATGCCTTCTTCAGTTGCCTTCATGGCTGTTAGAACAAATATTCCTTTGGGTTATAATATTTAGTCATTGACCATTACTCTAAATTATTTTATTAGATTACATTCAGAGGGACATGATTCATTTGAAATAACTATCTATTCGGAATAAGGAAACTTAAATTTGGAGTCAGGAGACCTAATTTCAAATCCTGGCCCTGGTACTTACTGTATAACCCCCTGGCAAGTTTATAATATATTAAATAATGCATACTGCTACATACAGTAAGGCATCATGGATCAGTGGAAAACATCCTGGGTTTTGATATCAATTCTTAGTTCAAATAATACTTCTGTCACTTTACTTGCATGACTTTAGATTGGTCATAACTTCTCTAGATATCAATTTCCTACATAAAATTGGCGGGCTGGATTAGATGGCCTCTAAGTTTCTTTCCAACTCTAAATCTATTATTCCATCATCCTGATGTCCAGAGAGGGACTGTGACACAGTGGATAGATGAGCAGTTTTAGAGTCAGGAAGATCTGGGTTCAGTTCCTGCCTTTGACAAATTCTAGTTGTGTTTTGCTCTAGGCAACTATTGATGTCTCAGTGCCACAGAAACTCTCTCATACTCTTGAGTTATAGAGTTAAAATTTTTCATCATTGGAGAAAGTTTCTATACCAAGAGTATGGAACTCTTCTGAAATTGAGAGCCCCCCCCTTCCCTAAAAGAAAGTATCCGGGATTATAGCATGGATTCCTCTGAATATCAGACATTTTACTATTATTCATCTACCAAATTTTATAGATTTTAATCTCTATTAGTGAAAAGAGTTTCCATATCTAAGAAACCACAGATTATTCATTTATTTATTTGTTTGTTTATTTTCTGCAAGGCAATGGGGTTAAGTGACTTGCCCAAGGTCATATAGCTAAGTAAGTATTAAATGTCTGAGGGTGGATTTGAACTCAGGACCTCCTGACTCTAGGGAACATGCTCTATCCACTGTGCCACCTAAATGTCCCTTTATTTACCTTTAGAATAGCAATTAGTATGAATAGTTCACTTATAATGGCTTTTAGTGACTCTTTAGTGAAATATTTTAGATGCTGTGATTTCTCATTTTTTCAGTGTGAAATTTTTTTTATATATTTGAATGATTCTTGTATTCAGGTTGGGATGCTTAGAATTTGGATAAATTTCATGGAAAAATGTAAAGGAACATAAGAGGGAAAATCTGATCCTGGCCCAAGGGTATAAGCAGGTGACTTCACTTAGTTACATATAATTTCGTTTAATCAGGCCCCTTATCAAACCCTTCAACCTTTTACTACCTAAAAAGGCTTTTTTAAAAAAGCTTGTATGATAAATTTTCCACTTCATTTTATTACTGTTTCACATTGCCCATGAAAGTATAGGTTTAGAGAATTTAGCCTAGTCAATGTCTGTAAAATACTCATGAAAGAAGATAGCATTGTAGTTTGATTTAATTTTCTGGTTAACAGAAGGTTAACATGGGCAGTTTTACCCTTGCTTATTTTTTTAAATTTATTTTTTATTCTCATTTTGTACAAATGTTTTTTTACATTAATAAAATATTCTTGTTTACAAGTAAACAAAATACCCCTCCGCCCCCCATGAATATAGACTTGCTTGGGCGAAAAAAGTAAAGGGGAGAGAAAAAAAATTAAAATAAAAAAAAATAACAGTAATAATTGTAGGTATGGCCAGGTGGTGCAGTGGATGAAGCATGAGCCCTGGAGCCACGAGCACCTGAGTCCATATCCAGCCTCGTAAACTCAACAATCACCCAGCCATGTGACATGCAAGCCACCCGATCCCCACTGCCCTGCAAAAACCAAAAAAGAAGAAAAAAAAAAGACCCAAAATAAAATAAAATAGTAATAATAGTAGGGTAGCTGGGTGGCAGACAGAGCATTGACCCTTGAGCCAGGAGCACCTGGGTCCAAATCTGGCCCCAGACACCCAAAGATCACCCTGCTATGTGGCCACAGGCAGGCCACCCAGCCCCACTTGCCCTGCACCCTCCCCCAAATAATAATAATAAAAAATGTGCTTCAGTCTTTGTTCCAACACCAACAACTCTGTCATGGGTGGATCACATTCTTTATGATAAGTCCATCACAAAAGTTAGTTCCATATTTTTTCAATGTTGCCATTGCTGATCGCAACTCCCTCCTTTCTTATTTCTCCACTACCATGTACTATATTTTCTCTCTCCTTTCACCCTGTCTCTGCTGTAGGGTCGCTGAGTGGCACAGCAGACAGATCCCTGGTCCTGGGGCCAAGAAGCCCTGAGCCCCCATACCACCCCTTAGGCCCAGAATCTACCTGGCCCTATGGTCCTGGGCAGGCCTTCCAATCCCAGCCCCTTGCAAGAAGTAAAAAAGAAAATGTGTTATATCTGACCACTCTCCCCCCATGGTCCATCCTCTCCTCCTTTATTCACATCTCCACCCCTTCCCCCTGCTCCCCCCTCCTTCTTACTCCAGATGTTTATACCCCATTGAGTATATTTGCTGTTTCCTCTCCTAGCCATCTCTGATGAGAGCAAAGGTTCCCTCATTCCCCCTTGCCTCCCCACTTCCGTATCATTGCAATAGCTCATTGTAATAAAAAAAATCTTATTATGTGAAATATCTTGGCCTATTCCCCCTCTCCTTTTTCTTTCTCCCATTCCATTTCCCTTTTTTTCTATTGACTCCATTTTTACACCATATTTTATCTCCGAATTCAGCTTTCTCCTGTGCTTCAACTATAAAAACTCCCTCTACCTGCTCTATTAACTGAGAAGGTTCATATGAATATTATCAGTAACATTTTTCTATACATGCAGTTCATCCTCATTAAGCCCCTCATATTTCCCCCCTTTCCTCTAATCTCCATGCTTCACCTGAGTCCTGTCTCTGAAGATCAAACCTTCTCTTCAGCTCTGGCCATTCCAAAAGGAACATTTGAAATTCCCCTGGTTCATTGAAAGTCCATCTTTTTCCCTGGAAGAGGACATTCACCCTTGCTGGGTAGTTCATTCTTGGCTGCATTCTAAGCTCTTTTGCCTTCCGGTATATTGTATTCCAAGCCCTACGAGCTTCCAATGTAGTTGCTGCTAAATCCTGTGTGATCCTGACTGCAGCTCCACGATATTTGAACTGTGTCCTTCTGGCTGCTTGTAATATTATCTCTTTGACTTGGGAGTTCTGGAACTTGGCTATAATATTCCTAGGGGTTGGTTTTTTGGGATCTCTTTCTCGGGGGGATGGGGGGATTCTCTCCATTTCTTTTTGCCCTCTGCTTCTAGAATATCAGGGCAATTTTCCTGTAGTAATTCTTTGAAAATGATGTCAAGGCTCTTTTCCTGATCATGACTTTCAGGTATCCCAATAATTTTCAAATTATCTTTCCTAAGTCTGTTTTCCATGTCAATTGTTTTTTCGATGAGATATTTCACATTTTCTTCTAATTTTTAATTTTTTTTGGTTTTGAAGTATTGATTCCTGATTTCTGGTAAATTCATCAATCTCCCTGAATTCTATTCTTTGTCTGAAGGATTTGTTCTCCTCAGAGTGTTTTCTTATCTCTTTTTCCATCTGGCCAATTTTGCTTTTTAAAGCATTCTTCTCCTCTATAACTTTTGGAACTGTTTTATCCATTTGACCTAAGCTGGTTTTTAGCATGCTATTTTCTTAAGCATTTTTTTGGATTTCCTTGACTAAGCTGCTGACTTCATTTTCATGGTTTTCCCTGCATCTCTCCCCTTTCTTTTCCCAGTTTTTCTTCCAACTCCCTCATTTGATTTTCAAAGTCTTTTTTGAGCTCTGTCATAGCCTGAGCCCAATTTCTATTTTTCTTGGAGTCTTTAGATGCAGGAGCTTGTGCTTCCTCATCTTCGGACTGAGTATTTTGATCCTTCTTGGGCTCATTTGCAAAATATTTCTCAATAGTCTTCCTTTTGTTTCTCTGCTTGCTCATTTTCCCAGCCTGGGCCTGGTTTTGGGGTGCTTCCTGAGCTTTTGGGACACTCGCACAAGGGTCTCAGTGTGTGAGGCTCTGTCCTCCCTCCTGGTCTGTGAGTGACCATAAGCACCCCCCTCTGCCACGGGGTCAAGGTGGGGGGGTCCTGTTGTTCTGTGGGGGGGCCTAGACTGGGATCAGGATCTGAATGTGGTCAGAGCCCCAGAGTCCTGTTCCAGGGGCAGAGGACAGAGCTCTGCAGTCTCTCTATCTCTCTTCACTCCCCTCTCTCAGCTCAATGGGCTCATGCCTTGGGGGCTCCTGCTTAAAGGCTCCGCCTGCTTCTGTTTCTGGGTCTGGGCTGCAGAAAGACCAAGCTGCTTGCTGTGTGCCCTGAAGGCTGGGCTTCCTCTGGCAGAGGTCCCCTGCTGTTCTCCCACTTTGTACCTGGTGCTCCCTGGGGTGCAGCTCAGGAGACTCCCCCGCTACTGTGAGCCGCGGCTCCCAGCGCCCTGGGGCTGCCTCTGGGAGGCTGAACTTCTTTCACTCTGGCGGGCCACCCCTCTGGCGAGCTGCCCCTCTGGCGGGCCACCCCTCTGACCCAGAGAGCAGAGCCTTTCTGCTCTTTTCCAGGTTACCTTGAGTAGGAGAACTGCCTCACTGGGTCCCTTTGTGGGTTCTGTCTCTCGAAAGTTTAGTTAGAGTCCTTAGCCCATGAGTTTTATCGGAGAGCTCCTAAGACTAGATCCTTTCTTGTTGCCATCTTGGCTCTGCCCCCTCCCTTACTTATTTGTAACCTGCAAGAAACTCCTGCAGGCACACTTGTGCTTCAGACACTATGGGACCATGGCCTCAGTGGAATGTCTCTGATGACTTCAGGTCTTTCGGAGAGCTTCAGGAGAAGAGATTTAGAATCAGAAGGGAGGCCATCTAGACCAACCTCTTTGTTCTGTAATTGAGAATGAGAAAGGCCAGAAAAGTGTGAAGCATCTTGCATAAGAACACAGGGTTCATAAGCAGGGGAACCAGAAGAATTTGAACTCAAGTCCCCAGGCTACCACCCAACTTGGTAATATTGCTTAACAGGTAAATAACATGACAGACTTCCAGATCCACTGGCTTTCAATGCTAAGGTTACAGAAGATTTCATATATTTATTTAAATGAATTAAAGTGACAATTGGGGCAGCTACATGATGTAGGGAAGAGCGCTGAGCCTGGAGTCAGGAAGAACTATCTGCATCTTCCTGAATCCAAATCCAGCCTTATCTACTTAATAGTTTTGTGACCCTGGGAAAGTCATTTAACTTTGCTTTAGTTTCCCCATCTGTTAAGTTAGAGAAGAAAATGTTAAACTATTGTAGTATATTTGCCCAAAAAAACCTCCTAATAGGGTCATGAAGAGTTGGACACACCAATAGCATATATTTACAAGGTGATGTTATCATCATTAAGTGTTTTAAAAGTATTTTCTCAAAACTCATGAGATATTAGTTTATCAACCATGCCAATTTTAGTGAGGAGGAAAAGCTAAGTGATTTATCCACGGTGATGTGATTAGTAAGAGAGGGAGCTAGAACTCAGGTTTTCCTGGGTCCAAGTCCAATGTTCTTTGTACTATATTATACTTGTAATTCTAAGACTCATGTGCTTCATAATTTCAATGTATCTGTGGCTGAGATGTCATTCATTTGGTGGCTAATTCTTCCTAATTAAATTGAAATCAAGAGTTTTTCTTTTCCATGCATTCTCTTTGGAGGATCCATCCAACACTGGCAACTTTCTTTGGTGTCTTTGAACATTTCCTTGGACAGTCAGTCAGTCAAAAATCCTTTATTGAGGGTCTTAAGTGAACTAGACACTGTTAAGTCCTGGGGGGGGGGGGGTGTTACAGAAGAGTCAAAAAAACAGCCCCTACTCTTGAGAAGCTCTCAATTTAATGGAAGAATACTGAAGCATTCAGTTTATCTGTATGCCATCTTTCTCTCTATTCATCGATTAACAATAATTTATTAAATACTTTCTGGGTACCTTGCTCTGGGCTAAGTACTAGGGAAACAGTAAGGAAACAATTCTTGCCCTCAGGCAACTTACATCCGAACATCATCCTTTACATCTTATTCACCTCCTTTTACTATTAGAGATTTCTGGATGATATTCCACCTTTTTCATGCAAGTCATCTTTGGTCATGCCCCATCCCTCATCTCTCCATCACCCTTTGAATCACACTATGTATGAAATCTTCCTTGTATTCATGATCATGTGATGCTCTCCTGTCGCAACAATATAAAGACTGACATAATAGATATTTTTAATGGCAGAGAGTAAAATATATCTTGTCCCAAACTGTTTTTGCTAGTGAAATTTACTATATTATAGAAAAGAAAATTTTGTGATTTAACTAATAAGGTACATGCCTTTGAAACTGATATAATCTCGTGAAGTAATTCAGTAAAAAAAGCATAATGGCATTGTAATGTGAGTGAATAGCTCTAAACGTATTTTTAAATTAAGCATAGAATTATTAAATTGACTTAAGGTCTAATATCTCCAACTTATTCATGTTTTGTTCAAAGAATGGTTTGAGATTAGGGAACCTCAATCATTTGAAATCAGTGGAGTCTCTAAAGGCACATGCATGTGTGAAGAGTGTCATCTATTGAAATAAACATTTTAGAACACTGAATTCAATCAAGCTCAAGTCTCTTGTTTTACATAATGAAAAGTGAACTTACTGCATTAGTGTAGAATTCTATTGGTAGGACCAATTGCCCAGTAAGGAAACTGCTGCTCCCACTGTAATTCATTTCATAATTCCTGGAGCAATGTGAAGTTGAGCATCTTGCCCATCTGTTTAGTATGTACCAGTGATGAGACTTGAACACACACCCTTCTGACTTCTAGAATGCCTCTCTATATACTGCTGATAACTCTGAATAATAGACAAAGAATAAATCTCTATTATAAATAACTAGACTAAGAAGGTTCTTCTCTAAGCTTGTTTAACCAAACTAATATTGCCTAGGTTTTTCCTGATCATTTTTCCTTGTTATAATTTTTCACAGGTATGTTGTGTAAAGAAACTTAAAGAAATGTTGCATAAAGGGCATCGTTATGGAATATCTAAATGGAAAAGAAAGTGCCTCTGAGGGTCCTTTATGGAGCATCTATAGCAGGACATGAACTCAAGTCATACAATACAAGAAGACATAGATGGGTTGAAATTGGGACGTTATTTCAGGAAATAACCTGAAATATATCCATAGACCAATGTTTATTCAAAACTGGCCAATCATAGGCGAGGTAGGAATTATAAAAAAAATCATTTTTCCTACTGCCTAATTCTTGTGTTGTGGTTATTATTAGTCAGAATAAAGGTGTTTTTTTTTAAGATTATTTGGTTAAAAAACACATGGCTTCCATTTACAGAGTATTTGATGGCAGAGGCCAGAGATAACAAAATGAATGGCCCTATACCCTCTGGTCCTTACAGTTTTCATCAAAGTGGACTAGACAATGAAAACTGTGCTCATTTTGATTAGGCTAACATCATGAACACCAACAAGACAAATAAAGAAGCAAGGTGACACACCTTTAATTGACCTTGAAATAGTTCGTTTTAATTAAGATATGTGTTTCTGAACCTCCTGCTGGTAGTGAATCCCTGAAACTCCACAGTTTATGTTTACTAGCACAGACTGAACCAGCTAATGTGAAAGATAATTTAACATAAAGTAATTCTTCTCCAAGCTGAATTAGCCAGGAGTCTTTTTTTTAATTGATCAAGGCATCTTTTCTGTCTCTCCTTTTTTGTGATTTTCCAGTGAGATGCTAATTACTTGTGATGAAATCTTTTCAGGACTTTATTGCCCATGTTTCTTAATGGCTGATCATAGTTGAAGAGTCCAGAGCCAGCTTACATGCAGTACTTCCTTTTTTGGTTCTACAGTTCTGTTCTATTACTGGCTTCACATAGTATTTCCAGAACTGGTTTGGATATCCTGTGATCATAAAAAAGTCACTATTTGTTTTGAAAATGCATTGGATCATTGCAAAAATTGTGAATTATTTAACATTTATATAGAAAAATAGCTCAGGGCTAAGGAACAGCTAGATGTTGCAGTGGGGAGAGTACTGAGCCTGAAGTCAGAAAGACTCATTTTTATGAGTTCACATCTAATCTCAGACACTTACTGTATGACCTTGGATAAGACATTTAACTGTTTGCCTCAGTTTCCTCATCTGTAAAATAAACTGGAGAAGAAAATAGCAAAACTAGTCCATCACCTATTCTATAAAAACCTCAAATGGGGTCATGAAGAATTAGAAATGACTGAGCAACATAAGTTTTCACTTTGTAACTAGTTGTACCTGGTGGCATCCTCCCCACATGCACCTCCTTTCTCAATGTCTCCCAAACCATTTTAAATTCAAATCTGTCGTATCTATATGATAACGTGAGAATGCTAAACTCTAAATTCTGCCTTCTTCATAATGGGTCCTGTTACTTCATGCCTTTTGCCATTTCTCCCCTTTGGGCATCAGTTTCTCTGGTTGCAAATGAGGTACTCAGACTAAATAGTCTGTGAGTTCCCTTTAAGTTCTAAACATATGATCAATCTCATGATATTGATAACATTTACTATGAGAGAAAAGCAAAGAAATCAAGAAAGAACTCAGGGGTAGGGAAGAGTTCTTGGTTTTTTACTTTTATCTTTTTTTTTTCTTTTAGGTTTTTGCAAAGCAATGGGGTTAAGTGGCTTGGCCAAGGCCACACAGCTAGGTAGTTATTAAGTGTCTGGGGCCAGATTTGAACTCATGTGCTCCTGACTCCAAGGCTAGTAGTACTCTATCCACTACGCCACCTACCCTCCCCTCTTCGCTTTTATTTTATATCAAAAGCTTGTTGCCCATATCACAGTAGTTTGAATATGAGAGTTCTGATAGGCAGAGACATTGTAGATCACAGAAAATAGAATGAAAATATATTTCTAGTAATTTTTCACAAATAAGAATGAGATAAAGATAATTTTTAAAAACTTATTACACAAATGCAGTATTTTTCTCCTTTGAGTTTAGGAAAGAGCAATTATTCCTCCCCCCACCTTGCACCACCAACACAATACCACTTCTACCATTACTACTTGCATTTATATAGTGTTTCATGGCTTGTGGAATATTTTACAAATATTATATCAGTTGATTCTTACAACTACTCTGGGAGTTATTATTATCCTCATTTTTACAGATGAAGGAACTTAGACAGAGGTTAAGCGATTTGCCTAGGATCCCACATTTAATAAGTGTATGAGGTGGAGTTTGAACTTAGGCTTTCCTGACTCCAGGAACAGCTTTATAATTGTTGTTTTTGTCTATTCTAGCACCTTCTTCATTTTTTTAGGTTAGTAAGGAGTACCTAGAAGAGAGACTATAGTTTTTCCTATCTGATGTCACACCAATAGGAAGTACTCATTGTTACTTTATTCATTTTCATACGACAGTGAGATTATATCTTCATCTCTCACATCTTTGAGAGAAAGGTTTAAGAATGTAAATGCTCTCATATGCCCTTTTGTATTTTCATTGACTAAAGACTAAAAGGACAAAAAGAGGCAAAACACATCAGGAACTCATAAAATATTTATAAATATTAAATTCTTAAAGTTAATTTTCATCCCTTCAGATTATTTTTTAATATTCTGAATACTGGGTATCATTTTTTGTTATTGAACTACCAATGGAATTTTCTTCTAGAAATATCAATTCCTTGTTATTCCTAATCTCTTCTGAAAAGATATTTTAATCAGAGCAAATTATATTTATGTGGTTAAAAGGTGGGAATAGAAAAAATGAAGACTAAGGAAGTAAATATGAAATGTGGCTAAAGAGACTTTTTTACTTTTTTATTCTCTCCACTACACTTTTTTTTGGGGGGGGTGGAGAGGTGAAGAGGGATATTGTGCCTCTGTATTTCACTCAGCCTAGAAACACAGTGGTCACTTGTGGGCTTAGTCAAAATCCTGGTTGACTTGGAAGCTTTAACCTTCTTCCTTTTTCCTAGGGTTGATTTGCTCTTCTTTAACTTCTTGGGAGCTCACCATATTGGTATGGGATTTAACATGGACTCCCAGATTGGCTTTAACCCTACTGCAGCCCAAACTCCGGAATTCAAATAATTCAGCATCATCAGCCTCTGACACCCATTTCTACTTGTTCCATCTCCTCTCCCCTAGTCCATTTAAGCATTTGTTTGCAAAAAAAAGGAATCTTAAGTTTGTTATAAAATGTGCCTCAAGAAGCAGAAAATAAATGCCAAATAATGATCGTTTTGTAGTGGGAAAATGATGGAAAAAAGGAAACGGTAAATGTGGAAATGGAGGAAGGGCAAATATTTAGAGTTCAGAGAAACATGGCAAAGTTTTTGAGAAACTGAAGCAATGAAGTAAGCCAAATCAGAAGAAAATACACAATGACTCCAATAATATAAATGAGAAACCAAAACAACATATTGAAAGTGTTCCTATATAAAAATAACCAAACTTGAAACCAGAAAAGAGTTGAGAAAGTGTTTTTCTGTCTTTCTTCTGTAGAGATGAGAGACTGTGAATGTGGAATATTGTATATACTGTTAGACATGATTGGTGTATTAGTTTTGCTGACTTTTTTCCCCTTTATTTTAATTTTTTTTATTTTTAAAATAAGGCATGGCTCCATGTAAATAGGAAGGAGAGGGAAAACAACAAAAGTGATATCTAAATAGAAAGGAAAGTGGGGCAAAGGATGCCTAATTTTCTTTTTTAAAATCATCTAACAAGCTCACCACTGGGTTCAAATCCTCTCCAACCTGTATATGTTCTGCGACACCCCCCCCCCGGGTAAAGGAGATGTGAGATGAAGATAACATACATTCTTCTCAGTGTCAAATGAAAATGTATGGAAGAATAAAGAGTATTTCTTATTGATATGACACATTAGATAGGAAAATCTCAGGTTTCTCTTTTGGATACTTCTCATTAATCTAAGAAATGGAGAAAATTCTAGAATAGATAAAACACAGAGTCATTTAACTCTTATGAACCTCAATTTCCTCCTATATTAAATGGTACTGATACTACATATAATTTTTACTGCATAAGATTTTTGTGAGATTCAAAAATATGTAAAGCATTTTATCAATGGTAGTCCTTTCTGAAAACAAGCATTACTTTAATTGTTGGTGTGGTGCCCTTTGTTAACTCACAGGTCCCACGATCAAAAATTTGATACGTTACTAATAGACTTGGATGAAGTCCATGTTGACATTCTCACTACAAATGAAACAGGAAGAGATAAGAGCATTATATCTAAAAGGAACAATGACTTACAGGTTGTATTCAGGTGAAAATAAGAACTGCAGGCATTCAGGTGAAAATAAGAACTGCAGGTTTCTTAATACATTTAAAAGCAACAAGAAACATTGCTTCATGAGGAAGGCAGTCATCTAACCTTGTAATCCTTATCAAGTAAACATTCATTAAACCCCAAATGTGATGAATGCTTTTATATAGAGGAAATGGGAAATAATTTCAAAGGGAAGACACTAGTATTAAGGGGAATAAGGAAGATGAGAAGGTGGGATGCTAGCTAAGACTTGATGAGAACCAAAGAGATGAGGAAGGAGAGAATTCCATAAGGAACAGTTTGAAAATGCATGGAGTTGGGAGGTGAACTATCTTGTTTGAGATATAGCAAAGAGACTGGGGTCTTTGGTCCATAGAATATGTGAAGGAGAGGAAAGTATAAGGAGATTGGAAAGGGTAAAAAGGGCCAAGTTATGGTGTGCTTTGAAAGTCAAACAGAGAATTTTGTATTTGATCCTGCAGGTATTAGGGAGCCCCTGGAGTGTATTGAATAGAGAAGTGAAATGTTAGCCCCAGTGCTTGAGGAAAAATAACTTTTAGTTGATTGAAGGCAGAAATGAGTAAGCAAAGACTTGAGGCAGGGAGACACCAACAGATTATTGCAATAGTCCAAACATAAGTTGATGATGATCTATATAATAATAGTGCCAGAGGAGAGAAAGTTGTATATATAGAAGAGATGTATCAGAGGTAGGATTGCTAGATATTGTCAAACGATTGAATGATGAGCTAGAAGTAGTCAAGGATAATAACTGGATTGCAAATCTGAGTGATTGGGAGGAAAACTCCAAATATATTCAATGATAACAAATTTTGTAAGAAAAGAGGGTTTGGGAAATAGATAATGGATTCCGCTCTTAGCATATTGAGTTTAAGAAGAGTATAGGACATCCAGTTGAGATTGAAGATCAGGAGGGAAATTTGTTGTTATTGCTCAGTAGTTTCAGTTGTATCTTTCTCTTCATGATCTCATTTGGTGTTTTCTTGGCAAAGGTACTGGAGTAGTTTGTTCTTTCTTTCTCCAGTTCATTTTACACTTGAGAAAAATGAGGAAAATGGGATTAATTGACTTACCCAGGGTTACACAACTAATAAGTAGCTGAGGTTAGATTTGAACTGTATTAGAGGAGTCTTCCTGACTCCAGGCCTGATATTCTATTCCCTGTGCCATCAAACTGCCCTATCCTCGAGGGAAATTGCAACTGAATATATAGTTTTGAGAATCATCTGTGTAGAGTTGATAATTGAATTCACAGAATTTGATGAGATTACCAAGTGAGATGATAAAGAGAAGACTGCCCCACCCAATTGGCAAGTGTGATTTTGATAAAATCAGCAAAATGGAGTAAGAAGGAACAGTCAGTCAGCTATGAGGAAGGAGAGGAAAATAGATTGTTCATTGAAGATTGTAGCTTAGGTCTGAAAATCCACTGAAGAAGATGAAATAGGAAGATTCTATGAAGAAATTGACAGTCTCTTCCAGTTTGAATAGGCATAGGAAAGGATAATAAAAATTATGGTTTGATAACCCAAAGAAATCAAAGACTTGTAGCATTTTTAAAAATTCATCTATATATCAAAAGTATATTCTTTAAGAAATATGTTTGATCCACTAAATGTATCACAGGTCTGTGACATCACCCTAAAATGTACTTGACTGCCTTTGATTGGATAGGATTGATTATAGATATAGCATTTATTTCGGCTCTTTGGGTGCAAGCTGATTGTTGACTAGTTGGAACAAAGATCAAAACAAAAACTAAATTAAAAGAAAAAAATTAGATAAAGGTGATAAGGCACTGTGTTCATTTATAATTGCTGCGAGCTAATTTGTTGAAATGAGCTCCTTAAAACTGGAAATGGGGAAACATTAACTTGATCACTGCATCTCTTAGACAAACAAAAATGATTTAAACCAATATTCCCATTTGAATATATGCTTCTTTCTCTCCCCAAAATTTATCACAATGCCAGCATATAGTAAACTTTTGATGAATACCAATTGACTGACCTAATATAGGATTGAAGAACTCATTAATCATCTCTGCCGGCAAGCACTTGATATTTTTGCCAAGCAGGGACATAGCAGCCAACTGTAGCATTGGTTTTAGCATATAGGCTTATTTACCATGAAGAGGAGCAATATGAAGGTAACTATATTGTTATATAAAGCAGTGGAAAGAGAAAACAAAGACTATAAAGAGTATGTGATAGAATCCACCAAGGCCATTCTCTCCTAAAATCATTTATATAGATAAAAATTAGAACAATGGATAGACCTAAAATTGAAAATATGACCCAATATTTTTAAAGTGATTCATTTTTAGAGTTAACAATAACAAAATTACTCCAGTTAGACCTAGATCATCTAAGAACAGGATAATGCTGGAGAAAATAAGCCTGACCAGATACATAGAGAGAAAGATATATTGAAGATGGCACAATTTAAAGATACTCAAAATCAATTTCCAAGAGGTTTCAAAGAAGACAAGATTGTAAAGTCATTGATTTCATAGACTGTATTTTTACCAAGATTTCATTTGTCAATTAATAAGCCTTTATTTTCTTACCCTTTCATGCCTCTTCTTCCATTGGAAAAAGCAAAAATAAAACGTGTTTAGTCATGTAAAACAAATCCCCATATTGGTCAATAAAAATATGTTTCTTCATCTAGAATATATCTGTTCTATCTTAGGAAGAGGATAGCCTTCTTCAGCATGTGATATTATAAATAACCAAGAAGGATGGCAAATCCTTAACAACATATCAAACTTTATTATAAAATAATTTTGGGAATAGTCTCTGTATTGAGGCTATCATTTATAGCAAATTCAGGGAGGCACAAGTAGATTTTCTACAGATGACTTTCTTAAGCAAAGCATATCTTTAAGTAACTAGGAGTCCAAAAAAACAATTTCATAAAACAGAATGTCCTCAAAGGCCCAAACCATCTGTCTTCCAAATGTAAATGAAAATTCTACAAGAATCTATGACAGATATAATGATCAATAGACCCTGTTTTCAATAATGTGCTGAGTACTAATATAAAGTGAAGCATAAAACAAGACATATGTCTATCCAAGTAGATTATCAGTGACTGGAAGGAAATAAACATATAAAGATGACCTTATGATGGTGAGTTTCTCCCAATGTTCCTTTCCACTGAAGTAGCATACATTGAATCTTGGGATACAACAAACCCTCTTCACTGAAATCCATATAAATCTGAAATGGATATGAGATTGATCTATTCACCTACACTAAAAAAAAAAAATTGAAGTCTCAAAAATATTTTCATCTACTCTGACATTAAGCAGAATGGGGGAGTCAATCAGCCTAGTTTTTCCAATTGTCTCTCTGTTTCTTCACACACACACACACACACACACACACACACACACACACACACCCCTATTTGTGTTCAATGGTAGCTATCTATAGGGAAGAAAAATAAATTTATATGATAATTTTGTTATATATTAGCAAGTTATGTATATTAGATTTGTAATTTCATATACAATCATCTTTCTTATTGTATTGTTATAGAAATCTTTGTTTTAGTACATAAATTAAAAATAGGATTCATGTTTTTAAAAAGAACCACATGAAGACTTTTAGAACCTTGATGAATTTCTTATCAAAGATTTACAGAAAAATGGAGAAAAGAAGGAAATGATGAGGTGAGTAGATGACTTTATGCATTATAGAGGAGTATCAGACATCCAGTCACAGTATAGAATGTGTTTCTTGATTGGTGAGAAAACCTACTTTCCTTTGGCATTCCACCCCCATTTATAAATATAATTGATTCACACATAGATTAAAGAAAAAAAATTGGACGCTTTCACCAAAGTATGCCCCTCCAAAATAACTAATGTGACATAGATATCCACAGTACAAACCTTGGTTATTATCTCCTACATATAAGCCACATGAGGGAAAGGATAAGGAAGAAGATGTTTTTCTAGCATGAACACTGGATAAATGATTATTTTTAGGTCCTAAGTAGAATTAGGATAGGAAAATTCCTTGTGTCATTCTCTCTTGAAAATTATATAAAACACATGAAACAACTCCTTATCACCATAATCCCACCCATCTTTTTAAAAAAAAGGGAGGGGGAAGCCCATATATTTCTGAACATGGCCACTTATGGGATTTATTTTGCTTATTTATCATCTCTTTGGGGACTTGAGCCATGCTAAATGAGATTGTTTTCCCAAGCATTCCTCCTTATTCCCTGTCTCCCCAAATCCTTTTCCTTATATCCCTGATAACAAGGGAATAAATATGAAATGGAGTGCTGCCTCTTAGAGTTTATTCTCCATATATCCATATTGCCTTCCAGAGTGCAGTGAAGCACCTGGACCAAACTAATAGGTTTTCCCCTGGTTTCCTCAACTTTTCCTCTTACTTATAAAAACATAGCTATAGTTTTTTTTTTTAATAAAAGGGGCAGTGAAAAGATTGTTAGTGCACTCTATCCTGTTTTTCTCCCTTTATATTCCCTTCCTAGCAAATACCGAAATTTATGGAACCATCAGTACTGGATTCCACGAGTCCTGAGAAATTTCTCATACAGAGAAAAGAGGCAGTTTCTGATAACAGAAAGAAGAATGCATTCAGAGTCAGGGATAGCCAGCTTCAAACTTGGATACACTCAAAATGAGTCTAGACAAAATACACAATTTCTTGGCAGCCTCAGACAGTTCTATAAGATTAAAAGTTGCAGAGCACTTACTGTCACTTATATTGGTAGAGGGGATTTCTTCATTCAGAAAATTCTGTATTGATGAAATCATAGATCTATTTCAAGAAAAAAATTAGATACATATGTATGCGATGAAACCTCATTAATTAGTCTGTGCTAATAAGGGAAGGAGTAGTATGAATTAGTGATAAGTCAGATTGGTCATTAATGTTGAATATTGACAATATGGATTTAGGCTAATAAAGGATTGTCTAACACTTGCAATATTATAGCAAAAGGGGCTTTGCAATTAGTATACTGTAGCAGTAGTTGACATTTTTATGATAGTTTAAGGTTACAAAGTGCTTTACATACATCTTCATCTGAGTTGCATCAGAGCCCTTTTGTTTAGGTCTGAATTTCCATGGAAGTTATGGATTATCTTGGCCTTCATATTTCTTTGTTTATAGTTTAATGACCTTTTTAGGAGAAGATAAATCTTGTTTGTTGTGGCATTCTTTGACTTAGTTGAAATTATTATTATCATCTCTATAACATGGAGAAGGAGGTAGGGCATAGAGTCTTGGAGCTCAGAAGATCCATATTTAAAGGCTGTCCCCAATTTGTGTTGACTCTGTGATCCAAGACTAGTCACCTAACCTTTAATTGTTCTTATAGGCAGACTCCCAGATTCAGAGAAAGTATCAATGTGTAAAACATGGAATCACAGGTCCAATCCTTGACCAAAGATCTTTACTTAAGACGATATGGAGATTCAGAAAGAACAAGTGACTTGCTACCAAAAGTTCTCCCAATACCAAATGGTAGAGCTGGAACCTCAACTTCTGATTTCTTTTTTTAAGAAAGGTTTTATTTATTTTGAGTTTTACAATTTTTCTCCCATTCTTGCTTCCCTCCCCCCATCCCCCACAGAAGGCATTTTGTTATTCTTTACATTGGTTCCATGGTGTATATTGATCTCAATTGAATGTGATGAGAGATAAATCATATCTGTAGGGAAGAAAAGTATAGTATAAGAGACAGCAAAATTGCATAATAAGATGTTTTTTTTTCTAAATTGAAGGTAATAGTCTTTGGTTTTTGTTCAAAGTCCACAATTCTTTCTCTGGATACAGATGATTTTCTCCATTGCAGATAGTCCAAAATTGTCCCGGGTTTCAGCTTCTGATTTCAAATGGGATGTTCTTTCTAATATATCATGGGGCCATAAAAAAGCACCCGCTAGAGGGGCAGCTAGGTGGTGGAGTGGATAGACCACTGGTTCTGGAGTCAGGATCCACCAAGTTCAAATTCAGTCTCAAATACTTACTATCTGTGTAACCCTGGACAAGTTTCTTAATCTCAATTGTCAATTGTCTCAAAAAAGATGAAAGACCTGTACGCTCCTTCTTACATTAAAAATCTCTCTCTCTCTCTCTCTCTCTCTCTCTCTATATATATATATATATATATATATATATATATATATACCTTGTACAGACTCACAAAATAATTTATTCACTCTTGGCAGATGAACATTTATATAATTATGCTATTTATACTACCCATTTGTCTATAAAGTCTCTTTATTCCCCTAATAAAATAAAATACAGTTTTTGTGTGTATGTAATAATGTATCACAAATTCTGAATTTGTGAAATCTCTGATAATGAAAGATTACTATGTGGGTCTATGTAGATAAACCTGGACCATGGAAATAGGTGGGACTTCAGAAACCAACTTGCATAAGAATCTCTTTTATTCTAACAACTGGTCATCAGTTTCTGCATGAAGAATTCAAATGAGAGAGAATCCACTACCTCTGGAGATTACTCAATCTACTTTTGGAGGGCCCTGATCATTATTAGGAAGTTTTTCCTTACATCAGATTTAAATTTAACTCTTTGTAATTTTTCCAAACTACTCTTATTTTCTCAAATGAAATTAAGCCTCTCTCACATGATCCCCCTTCTGATACTTCAATATAGCTATCATACCTCCCTTGAGTTTTCTCTTTGCCAAGTTCAGTACCCCCAGTTGTCTTTATATACCATGGACTTGCTAGCTTGGTTGCTTTAGTCTTGGGTATTCAAGCTTATCCATATATTTCCTAAATTGCAGCTCCTAGAATGGAACAGAATATTCCAGATGTAGTCTAAGTTGGACAGAATACAATGGAACTATTATCTCCTTATTCCTTTTCACTGCCTCTCAAAGCAGTCTAAGATTGCATTAGCTTTTTTTCTTTAAATATCATTGCATGTTGATTTAATTGAGCTTTCAATTTATTAAAATCTTACTTCTTTTGAGAAACTGTTATCATTTCTTCTCCTCCCCTATGTTGTACTTGGTGAGTTGATTTTTGAAACCCAAGTGTAATATTTTGCATTTTTCTTTATTAAATTGTCATCTTATAAGATTTGTCCCAATGTTGTAGCCTGCCAAAATCAATTTGAATCCCAAATCTGTCATCCACTGTGCTAGCTATACTTTCCAGTTTTGTGTCATGTAAAAATTGGAGCATCATATCATCTATGAATTTGTTCATGTCATTGATAAAAATTTTAAATGACACAGGGCCAAACATAGGGTGACATCAAACTATTCATCTTGACTTTTGGAGTTGAGCCATTTTATCATTTCCAAATCCTCATGCCTAATGGAATGAATGGTACCATCTCTGTATTGTTCCATATCTGAGTTCCAAATACAGCCAGATCTCTGATGAAATTCTTCAATTGCTCTATTATTTACACTAGTTATAGGACAGCAAGTAAAGAACAATCATTTGCTTAATTGAAACCATAGGAGAAATTTTAAGTGAGGGGTGAACATTGTTATTTAGATTTATAAATAAGTACCAATTACCAGATCATGTAGATAGCCAGGCAGATGACATTAAATGCCATGAATGAGAAGGAAGCAAAAAGCAAATGAAAACAGTGGAAGGCACTTTTGACCCCACTAAACAAACAGGATTTCTTCTGTGCTCGTAAGAGCAAGAAATCTAAACAAAGGAAATAATAAGAGCCAAGATAATTCCACATTCCTATGGGAAAATATTGAATGTGCATTACTGGTAATAGCATCAAAATAGGAAACAGCCTATATATGACCAGTGATTGGAGGATGACTAAAGGCATTGTGAATTGGGAGAGTAAAATAATATAAGACCATTAAAAGAAAAAAAAAACTACTGTGTTATGAACAATTTAATAATCTTTGGAAAATTGATATAGGCTGATAGACCTAGAATAGGTGAAGCAGGGGAAAGGAGTAAGCATTTATGAAGTACCCACTATGTGCCAATAAGTAAAGAGCTCAGCACTTTACAAACACTATCTGACCTGATCCTCCCAACAGCCTTGTGGTATAAGTGCTATTTTATTTCCATTTTACAGTTCAGAAAAAATGAGGCAAACAGAGGTTAATTGACTTGCCCAGGGTCACAAAGATAGTATGTCTCTCAGTCTAGATTTGAATTCAGGCATTTCTAATTTCAGATCCAATTTTGATTTCAATTCATTTAATTGAATCATCTCATTTTGCAATTGGAAAACTGAGGACCAGGGAAGGAAAATATTTGCCCAGGATTACATAGGTACTAAGTATTAGCTTGCATTCTAAGACTCCCCTGCAATACTTCTTTCAAAATAGCAGAATATATCCCCTCCATTTTGAATATTATCCTGATTCGCCATTGCCCACATAACAAATCTCAGAATCAGAATCTTAACATATTTCTCTTGGCTCTTAATCCATTATTTTCTCCAAAACATATTCCTGTTTCCAGTGAAACAATAAAAAAAGAAAGGGGAACAACAAGACATACTGTTTACAACTGCTTAAGAAATCTAACCATAGCAACCAAATATTGAAAAATACAAAGTTCAGACATGAACAAGGAAGCAAACAGGATGTTTTTCTTCCTATCTTGTTAAAGTTAATTTATACATTAAAAAAACTGCTGTAAATGATGTTTTTAGTTTCATGAATAAATTTTTAAGTGAAGGGCTTGTTGATGGGGTTAATTATTTGGAAGGACAAAAAGGACAATTAAAAAAAAAAGTCTTTTGTGCACTTTTGTCCAGTCACTGTAATACCTTTGCTTTGTCAGTCAAAAAGCATTTTGTTTGGTGTCTACTATGTGCTAGAGGTATTTGAAGATACAAAGAAAGGCAAAGAGTGTGTGTGTGTGTGTGTGTGTGTATAATCCCACCATCTGTACCAAAAGACAAACTTTGGTATGATTCTTACTTAAGGAACTGAACTCCTTGGAAAGTTTATCTTAGAAAGACGCCTGCTTTCAAATCCTTTCTTGGGTAGAGATATATTCTACAGTAGTTACAGATATCATGCTTTGGACCTCAAAGATGGATTCAGGAGGGTGCCTGGAAAGCATTGAGCATTTGATGTTGAAAATGTAGATGGTGAGGTCAAAAGACTTTTGAAATCAGCCCCCAAATGCATCTGCAGTAAGATGCAGCCAGAATGAAATAGAAAATAACTACCCCACTCTCCTGTAGCCTTAATGTAGAAGTAGCATTCACCCAGAATAATAGAAGGAAAATTCAATAAAGTCTCTTCAGGATGGAGATGATCAGATTACTCTGTGGATTTGCAAGTTCCAACCCCATTTTCATTTGCCAGAAGTGAGATCATAATGATGCTTCAGCTTAGAGCAGGAGGAGATTTCTCCTAAATAGCAGGTGTGTGGCATCTCACCAGCAATGGAAAGGAATTCTTTGAGGGATCAAAACAATATCTTCCAAAGCTAATGAGACAAAGATGGTTCATAGGTTGCTAATAAAAAATGGAAAGGTTATGTTAATAGCCCCAAAATATCCAGTTCATTAACAGAAAGAGGTGAGACCCCTTCTAGAGGTGCTCATCTATGTGTACTTCATTCTGAGAGGGATATTTAAATCAATCAATCAATCTACAAAAATATGTTAAGCATCAGTCTCTGTGATAAGAAACAAAAAGCAGTCCCTACCTTTAGGGAACTTAGAATATAATGAGTTGATACAACATACAAACAAACATATGCAAAACAAGTTAGATATATAGGATAGATTCTGTTGTTGTTGTCCAGTTGTTTCAGACTCTGTGACCTCATTTGAAGTTTTATTGGCAAAGATACTTGAGTGGTTTGCTATTTCCTTCTCTGGTTCATTTTATAGAGGAGAAAACTGAGGCAAACAGGATTAAGTGACTTGCCCAGAGTCACACAACTAGTAATTGTCTGAATGAAATTTGAACTCAGGAAGATGAATCTTCCTGACTCCAGGTCCAGCACTCTTATCTACTTAACCACCTAACTGCCCAAAAAGTAAGGAGAAGATAATTAGTAGAGGGAAGGCATTGGAATTAGCATTCATGGCCAGGTCATGGAATCCATTTTATTGTAGCAGAAAAAATAATCCAAAACTAAGGGTGGGGATCTTAAATGTCAACTTGTAAACATCTATCACTTGTTGCTTCAAAGGGAGGTAGGTAAGCATCTTTGCACCATTAAGCATTTACTCTGCATGAGATCTAGAGATATAATTGGTACCAAAAAGATAGTCCCTATCCTCAAGCAGTTTACATTCTTATGGAGTAGACAACACAAAAGGTAAATTTGAAAGATTTATCATGTGGGACATGGGTTCAAAGGTCAGAGAGTCAAAATCATAGTAAAGAGGGAATGAATAATGACCAGCTTGGGTCGGTTCCCAAAATGGAGATCCAGAATTTACCCCTTCATGATAGGGCAGGGGAAGGGAGCAGTCATATATGTAGATTTACAGTCTTTCAAGGTGATAAGACTCCAGATGTTGAGGAAAGTTCAAGTTTGAGAAGGTGAATCATGGGGGCAAAGTCCAGAGACAAACACAAAGGAGTGTGACTGTAAGAGAATTTCAGAGAACAGAAGCAGGAATGGAATGGGTAGAAGTTATAGGAAAACATTTTGGCTTCTGGCAAAAGAAGAACTCTCCAACAAAGTCTAATGAAACAAACTCTCCAACAAAAATCAGAACGGTTATCATATAAAGTAGTGAGCACTCTGACACTGTGGACATTCTATCATGGGTGGGTGGCCATCTGGTAGGGGTATTGTAGTAAAGATTTTTATATTGAGTATAAAGTTAGAGACTTAGAATTGTAAACAATCAGAGGTCACCCAGTATGTTGTTTTCATAAATTCATTCAGGTACCTAAGTCTAAAAGGTTTTTGGGGTAGTTATCACTTTTAGGAAGCAAAACACATAGCATTTCAATTTGAGAAATACATAGTATGAACAAAAAGATTATGGGGTGGCTAGGTGGCACAGTGGATAAAGCACCGGCCCTGGAGTCAGGAGTACCAGGGTTTAAATCTGGTCTCAGGCACTTAGTAATTACCTAGCTGTGTGGCCTTGGGCAAGCCACTTAACCCCATTTGCCTTGCAAAATCCAAAAAAAAAAAAAGATTCGTAAGATCCTAAGTCTTTCTAATTTTGTAAGTTTTCCTTTCAAGAGAAAATATCATAATTTCTTCCCTGGGTTTATTTTTTCCCTTTCAAAATGACATAGACATAACTATAGACAATGTGGGAAACTCACTTTCCCATGTAAGTGGTTGCTTACAGCAACCTTGTAAGGTACTTTTATTTACATAGGCTCAATGATTTGTCAGTTGCCCAAAGTAACAGGCAAGTATTTGGGGCAACTATGAGTATGACTTGCAATCCTACATGATATCCTAAATAACATTTGGATAACCAGTTGCTCATAAATGTTAAATGGTGCTACCATAAGTACAATTATAGTATCTGCCAATTCAATTCAAATTGATCAAGCATTTATTTGTGTTGAGGATTTGAAAACAAAAGAAAAAAAATTAAAAAAGAAAGAAGTCTCTTCCCTCAAGGAGTTAATATTTAGGAACCCCTTTCAAATAAGTGCACAAGTGGACACTCACCTTTTCCTAAATAATGGAGTATTCAACTATGACTTCTCATGAAGAATAGTAAGGTTTTGAGGTATTTTACATTGACATCATGATAAATGTAGTATGGACTTGAACCCAGTTTGAGTACTAGATTTTCAGTTAGGAATACCTAAACTATCTTACTTTCAAGTCCTGGGGAAAATGACTTTATCTGTCTCTGGGCTTCAGTGTCCTCATCTGTAAAAGTGAGTCTAAATAAATAGTTTTCTATCTCAATATTTTATAACCCATACTGATTTTGAGCTAAAAACAAAGAAAGCCCCTAAATCAAAAACTGGTGCATTCTTATTATCCATATGAATTGGTGACATTCTTGAAACCTTGTGGGTTAGCAAACTCATTTTGATTTGAATCACAATAAGAGACACAATAGCATTTTTAATTTTAGCAAGTTCAACTAAATGACTGATCTATTTAATTCTCATCAGGAGCTCTCATCCAGCCTCTAGTTTTGTCCAATCAGAGAAATCCCTACTGGTTAAACATTTTAATTGACATTTCTCTTATAAATCATTCCACTCAAGTACAGTGATTTATATTCATGGAGTCTTTTTGATTGGATTCTATTCTTAATGCTAGCATAGCATAATGTTCAATAATCAGAAATGCTGACCTTTGAGGACCAAAGTATATGTATTCTTGAAAACGTGATGCCATGTGTCTGGAAAAGGAAAATTTTCCCAATGGCACAGATGGCAGAATAATAGTGGATTTAAGTTCATTAGCAGTTCCTGACATAAGTGCCTACTATGCTAAATTTATCTTTGCTTTCAAAAATAAACCAATATATTTGAAATCAAAATTGTGTCCTAGTGGATAAAGCCAGTGACCCAAAAGATTGACCAGGCATTTTGATTTTTCTCCATTTTGGAGTATTCTGCTGCTTGTTCTGTTCCTCTTCCTAGGAGCAGAAAGAGGAGGTAAGAAGCACTCCTCAATCAATTTTGCCTGTGGTGAATAGCTCTAGTACTCTAAACAACTACATAACATTAGATTTTGAGATTCATTTGTGGATCTCAATGTTCCATATTATCCTGATTATCTCATGTTTTTGTAGAAAATCAAAAATGAGCAAAAATATTTACTCTTCAAATAGCTTTGAGTACAACTCAGTTGTTACCTGCAGAGTGATAGCAGTTTGTGACCATAAACATTAGATATGTGGCTGAGTTTTATAAGGTCCACTTAACTTATGGATGATCAGAAAAATTTTATATTTTCAGAACTATATAGTTTGTTAATAACTTTAAAGTCTTCTGTTTAAATTACTTAAAATACCATTTCACTAATGCCTGCTTTGGTGGTGAAGTAAGCTTCTATCATCACATAGGTACAATAAACAATTTTTGTTTATTTTGCTTACTTATTGTTTACTTTCTTTACTAGATAGGGCTAGCCTGACATATCAATGAATTGGCTACTGTGGTTGGGATGATAAAATTTCAGGGACAATAAATGCCAAGATGCTTCCTCAAACTATTTTCCATCTCTGGGATCGTATCCAGGATTCAAAGAGAAAAGGAGGTTAGAAAAGAAAAGGCTGCAGACATATAGGTTGTTTATTTTGTTAATTTTTCTTATTCTCATTATTTCTTATTTTTCAAATACTCAGAGTGAACAACAGAGAGAGGCATAAGCAGACTTTTCCTTCATTATCAAGGTGATTAACCCAAGATGATTAGAACTCTACTTCACATTCCCAATAAGATCAGGGGTGAAACAAGGATGCCCATTATCACTATTACTATTCCATATTGTATTAGAAATGTTAGCTTCAGCAATTAGAGAAGAAAAAGAAATTGAAGGAATTAGAATTGGGAAGGAAGAGACAAACCACTCACACTTTGCAGATGACATGATGGTATACCTAGAGAATCCCAAAAAAATCATCCAAAAAACTACTAGAAATAATTAGCAACTTTAGCAAAGTCGCAGGTTATAAAATAAATCCTCATAAATCCATGACATTTCTATATATGACTAGCAAGATACAGCAGAAAGAGCTATAAAGAGAAATGTCATTCAGAGTAACTTCAGATAATATAAAATACCTGGGAGTCTACCTGCCAAGGCAGACTCAAAAACTTTTTGAAACACTTCTCACACAAATAAAATCAGATTTAAATAACTGGGCAAATATCAACTGCTCATGAGTAGGCGGAGCTAATATGATAAAAATGACAATTCTACCAAAATTAAACTACCTGTTTAGTGCTCTGCCAATCAAAATTCCAGAAAATTACTTTAATGAGTTAGAAAAAAGTTGTAAGTAAATTCATAGGAGAAATAAAAAGTCAAGACTTTCCAGAGATTCAATGAAAAAAAGTGCAAAAGAAGGTGGCTTAGCCTTTCCAGATCTAAAATTATATTATAAAGCATCAGTTATCAAAATTGTCTGGTATTGGCTAAGAAATAGAGTCATGGATCAGTAGAATAGATTAGGTGCAATAGCAGAAAATGATTATAGTAATCTGTTTTTGGATAAGCCCAAAGAGTCTAGTTATTGGAATGAAAACTCTCTCTTCAATAAAAACTGTTGGGAAAATTGGAAGTTAGTATGGAAGAAACTTAGATTAGACCTCACACCCTTTACCAAGATAAGATCCAAATGGATACAGGATTTAGACATAAAAAACAATATTATAAGAAAACTAGAAGATCAAGGAGTAGTTTACCTGGCAGATCTATGGAAAGGGAAGCAGTTTATGATCACGGAAGAGATGGAGAACATCATTAAAAACAAACTAGATACTTTTGATTACATTAAATTAAAAAGCTTTTGCACAGATAAAACCACTGTAACCAAGATCAAAAGAAATATAGTAAATTGGGAAACAATCTTTACAACTAGTATTTCTGACAAAGGACTCATTTCTAAAATATACAGAGAGCTGAGTCAAATTTTCAAAAAAGCAAGCCATTCCCCAGTTGACAAATGGTCAAAGGATGTGCAAAGACATTTTACAACTGAGGAAATCGAAGCAATCCATAGTCATATGAAAAATTGCTCTAAATCATTACTTATTAGAGAAATGCAAATTAAAGCATCTCTGAGGTACCACCTCACACCTCTCAGACTGGCCCATATGACCAGAAAGGACAATGATCAAAGTTGGAAGGTATGAGGGACATAGAGGACACTAATACATTGTTGTTGGAGCTGTGAACTCATCCAACCTTTCTGGAGAGAAATTTGGTATTACACCCAAAGGGCAACAAAAATGTGCATATCCTTTGATCCAGTATTACCATTACTGGGTCTATACCCTGATCAGATTATGAAAAAGGGTATAAACATCACTTGTACAAAACTATTCATAGCAGCCCTGTTTTGGGGGGCAAAGAATTGGAAATTAAGTAAATGTCCTTCAGCTGGGGAATGGCTTAATAGACTGTGGTTTATGTATGTCATGGAACACTATTGTTCACAAACTTTTTCATCTTTGAGAATAATTGAAGGGAATAAGCATTTTAGTGCCTACTATGTAACAATCAGTGTCTTTCACTTTATAGGTATCATCTCACATTTGATTTCTTAATATTTCAACTCATTTACAATCTTAACAGTTAATTGAGGACCCCAAAGAACTTTTATGTGGGTCATATTCAAAAAAAGTTATGTTTTTAGAAATTAAAACATAAAATTTAAAAATTTTATGTTAATTAATTTTGAATAATATCAACCCCTATATATATATATATATATGTATATATATATATATCTTAACATATTTTTATTGAAAAAATATATATTTCCAAAAAGTGAGAAGGGATATTATTTTACATATTATTCCAATTTCTTTATTGTATGGTATAACAGAAGACAATTTGATTTTCATATCTGTTTTTTCACAAAATCTCTTGTAATGTACTAGTTTCGTTTGAAGAAAATCTGGCCTTATACAAATATGTAGTTGGAAAAGGGAGGATTATTTTTTGGGGGGGGGAATAAAACAAAAATTTATTACAAAGGTTACAAGACATAGGAAGGGCTAGAGAGAGAGAGAGAGAGATAAAAGAACAACCAAGCAGCCATTGGCTGGACCATGGTCAGAGAAGACTGAGGCCCAGAGAATTATTTAACAATAAATAATTTCATTTTAGAATCATCATGAAAAGAGTTTTGACCTCCTGGACTACCTGAAAGTGGAAGATGACCCATGACTAACCACATTGTGAGAAACTCTAACCTAGACTACTTATCATTCTCTTTACCTTTAGTTCTCATTTCTAATCCATTTTACTTTTTTCTCATTTTTTTTGTATTTTACAAGGTTTGGGGTTTAAGTGACTTGCTCAGGGTCACATTAGGTGTCTGAGGTCAAATTTGAATTCATGTCCTGATTCCAGTGACAGTGCTCTATTCACTGTTGCTACCTAGCTGCCCCCTCCAATCTATTCTTAATATGGTCTGTATCTTTGAATAGTCTTACCCTTCTCAGAACTGCTGAAGCACTGACTTTCTCCAATGTCCCTAAGATAAAATATAAATTCTTCAACCTGGCTTTTAGATACTCTGCAGTCAGAGTCCTGCCTAGTTTCCCAGCTTTAATCTACCCTACTCTCTTTCAAATAGCTACAATTTCAGAGAAATTGAACTACTGTTTCTTTGCACTTACATCTTCTCTCTCACCTCCCTGCATTAATGAAATTTGTTCTCCCAAACAGAAATGTCTCCCACTTAAGTTTTTCCTTTCAGAATTCTTTAAAGATCAGTTAAGGTACCATCTTGTTTTCTCCACCTGAGAAGGTAATTGCTGAGCTCCTAGGATGAGAACATAATAAAGAGAGGTGATTATAAGTGGCAGCATTCCTTGGTCAAGAAAAAGTCATGCTAAACTGACTTTATTTTCTTTATTCCAATAAAATGCCCAGGCTAGTCAATGAAAGAAATAATGGGAATATAGTTTAAATAGATTGTAACAAATCCTTAAAATAACTTTTTGGAGGTAATTGGAGTTAAGTGACTTGCCTTGAGTCATACAGCTAGTAAGTGTCTGAGGGCAGATTTGAATTACAAATTTTTTGGAAAAATATTTTATACTATTCTTGTGAAGATGGAGGGGAATGGATCCAATGACTGAATTTAAAACTATTTCAGTGGGGGTAGCAAGTATCTAATGGAAGGCAAGTACTTCTGGATCTCAACTAAATACACAAGTGTGTAAAATTGGATTTTACTTCCTTTATTACAAATAAAATTCTTCTTTTCTTTTAATACATTTTCCCCCTGTGAAGAAATGGACCAAATTTTAGATTAGTCCAAAATGAATGCAGAATTCTCCAGCAGAGACTACGAGTGAAAGTATACTTTCATTTTCTTATATTTGCCTAGTACCCATAACCTGAATCTACAAAACTCTTAAATGGTAACAAAAAGATACAAAAAACAACTTGAATAAAAAAGGTTCATATTAAAGGCAAATAGAGTAATTTACTAGGGTAAATGCATTATGAATATTTTATTCCAATCTGTTAGTTTTTCTGTTGAGAAATAGAACCAAAATTCAATTTGCCTTTATTTCTGAAATTTATTTTAATGGTAATTTCATCTTTTGCTTCTGTACTAGGAAAATTTAACACTGTGAATTCCAGCCATCTTATGCACCGTGGCTCGGTGATAGATACATGGCCTGATATATCTCTTAGGTACGAAATAATGTTTTCATTTTCTGAACTTAACTCCTGCCAGAGAAATGATCAAATTCTAAAAGATCCTAGAACTAAAACTTTATTTTGCTCAATCTTCATATGTATAAATGCTTTCAAGATCCAGCAAAGATTTATAGGAGATTCTAATGTTATGCAATACTGAGACACAACTGTCTGTCTCTGAACCCTATGGCTGGAAACGAATGAGGGTCAGTCTAATTTCAGAAGCAGATTATTTTGAGGAGATACAGAGAGATTATATGAAAAATAGGGCTATTTCCTTGAGTGATGTTTATGTAATTGCTATCAAAGACAGATGTATTAGTTCACCCAAAGTCTTCACTTCCATTCTGATCCTGTAATAAACAGGCTCAAGTCTCTTGCTTGTGTCAAGTCTCTTGCTTTTGACATGAATTAGTTATGAGATAAATGGACTAGTCATCTAAACTCTCAGTGCACTGTTATATGATAAGACTTTTAGGCTACAGATACTCTGTATCAACAGAGGGCATTTCTACACTGAGAGTTCCTTACATTGGTAAAGTCACCCCCAAAGTAGAATACAATTTAAGAAGTACTTGGAATATATTTCTTGAATATCATAATGGAGAGAATATGTATATGCATGTGTAATAGCAATATAATCCTTTAGAAACAAATACATAAATCCTTTGGAAATATACTGAACCCCTTTAAATAATATATACTAAAGCTAGTCTTTTTTTTAGTTTGTTTTTTTTTTTTTGCAAGGCGATGGGGTTAAGTGGCTTGCCCAAGGCCACACAGCTAGGTAATTATTAAGTGTCTGAGGCCGGATTTGAACTCAGGTACTCCTGACTCCCAGGCTGTGCTCTATCCACTGCGCCACCTAGCCACCCCATAGCTAGTCTTCAATTTTATTGTCACCAAGATTTTTATTTGCATACATATACTCATCACTGTCTTTATTATTTTTTGTTTTCAGGTCATTTTTACCTGTTGGTGTTCACAACTGAACAAACCATGGGGAGGAAATTAGATCTTTCCAGTTTGACAGATGATGAAACAGAACATGTTCTTCAAGTAGTTCAGCGAGATTTCAATCTTCGCAAGAAAGAAGAAGAACGACTAAGGTAAGATTATTTTACTACTTAATTTTGTGATGGTGAGCCATAGGTAGATGAGACAAACAGGTTTCTCAACCTTTTCTTTCAATAAAAGCTGGGAATTAATACTATTACATTGCATAAGCAAATATTTACATTTATTTAGGGGTCAATCATTACCATTAGACCATGTATGTATACAGGGGATATGTACATATTAACGTTATAGCCAGGGTTTTTATTGGTGTCTCAACTCCTAGGAACAGTTATTGAGTACAAGAATTATCCAATTTATGTCACAGATTGTAACTTTGAACTTGGTACCAACTTCATTTTTTGCTCATCCCTAAATTCATTTAGCAGGTATATGAAAAGAAATAGAGAGCAATTTAAAAGGCAGCCTATAAGAAAGGACATGATAATAAAGGTTGTGTACATTAATGATGGGAATGATATTCCATTAGAACCATTTTTGCTAAGGAAGCCAAAGCTGTTCACCAAGAGAATGATATAAAGGATATTAGTAGTTGTAGCATCCCAGAACTGGGAGAAACCTTCCATAGAAGTTGTTCAACATGACCTGTCCTCCCCACCTTGTTTTTTTTTAGGTTGAAGAGACTGAATCATAGATATTCAATTATATTAGAATCATAGATTTAGAGCAGGAAGATACTTAAGAAAAGATCCAACCTCTTCATTTTTCAGATAAGGAAAGTGAGTTCCAGAAAAATGGAATGCCTTGACCAAGGTCACACAACTAATAGGTGTTGCAGTTAACCTCTTGTGTTCTCACTCAGAGTTTCTTCAATTATATTGTTACTCAGCAATTCTGGTTGATGTTTTACAACTTAAAAATATATAGATATCTTGGCCTTGGGTCTTCTGGAAAAAATGTAAAGGTTCTGGATGGATAGATTTCATAAAACAGGATTATTTTCCTCATCAGGAAATAGTCACTAAAATTTCTCTTCTATAAATTTTATAGATACTCCATGACCCTTTCTATCCCTATGGGATATTAAATAAGCTACCAAAAATGGACATTTTCTCTAAAGATATGGTTTAGAATATGAGATCAATGACAGTATGCTGTGCAAATTGGCAAAGCTTCAAAACTAAGAAGCACAGGGGCCTTTGGGCTCAGTGCACAAGACTATATTTGAACATTAATCGGGTTGATTCTTACTTTCTTTAAAAAGGAAATAATATAACTGAGGTACCTTCCTCAGAAGACCCTTGTATAGTTCAAATAAGATAATCTATGCAAAACACTTTGCAAGTTTTAATGTGCCCTATAAATGTTTCTCATTTTGATAATTTGAATATGGATGTGTATATGCTCTAATATCCAAATCGGTTTGAGTTGTAGCTATAACAGAACACATAAAAAGGAAATATTTAAGTTGTAATATAAATCTTTCTGCATCTCAGTTTTCTTATGTGAAAAAACATGAGGAGGGACTAAATGGTTTTGAAATTCACTTGTACCTCTGACAGCCTATGATCCTATAATTCAGTAGCTTTAACATATATATATATATATATATATTTATATAAATAATTTTAATAGCTTAAGCTTGTCTTAAATGCAAGTGTCTAACTACTATGTTCGCTGTCTGACTAAAAATGCTTAGCAGTTCTGCTAGATTCTTAGCAGTTCTATGGATGGGTAGTTTGGTTGGTTGGTTGGTTGGTTGGTTTTTTTTTAATTTCTGGTACTTACATGGAGGTTGTTACTGGCTTCAGCTACCTCTTCATATTTCAAGTCTTATGTTAATCCTAGTCTTCACCAAGGTCTGTTTCCTGGGAGGAGAACTGTGGAATAACTCATTGATATTTCAAGTCAACATTGGAGATGGAAACTATGTGTGTATGTGTCTCTCTGTTTCTGTCTCTCTCTTAAATATCTATATCTAATCTATATCTATCTGTGATATAAATTAATTCTAGCTATTTCTTCTACTTCTTCCTGCTACTCTGCTGCCCGTATATTAGAAGATTGGATAAACAAGGGTAGATGAGAAGCAAATCTGGTCCTGTTTGTTTTCATCCAGTGAATAGTCACTTTTGGGTGTGTGGGCTGATACATAGTCATTAAGATGGCTTAAGTAGTTAGTCTAGGAATCATTGAACAGTTTGACAAGGTGGTTGATTTACATATGTCTTGTGGAGCAAGTCAATACCTTCCACTCTCATCTTGTGAACCTGGTCTTTACATATTACCCCAACTTTCTGTAGAGTGAAATATGTAAACGAAGAAGAGTGCAGACAGGGAGTCATGTTTCATAGCACTATTCTGAAGTTGGTGTCTTGATTGCCTCACTGACTGAATGCTTAGTATGTGTTTGGGGATTTCCTGAAGACATGGCATGATAGATTTATGGCTTGGGTTTGGTGGAGAAATCTCTAAAGTTAATGAAAATGCCATTGTCACTGGAGTTGAAATGAGATATGTATCACCTTTCTTGTCTGAATGCCCAGGCCTATTGCATACCAACGAGAGAATTATTCTCTCACTTAGCTCAAAGAAAATTGCCAAGGAAACAAAGGGAAAGTCTAACCCACAGTTAGGACTGGGTGCCAAACACAACTTAATTTTCAATGTGTTCTATGCTATTTAATAATATGTTATCAAAATGCTCTCATGGATATGTCTTGTCTCTGATTGGAATATTTGAGCTCATCTTCTTCACAAGCCTAAGAAAACATTGATCCAGGTATCAATATTTATTTTTCTATTTTTTTAAATTGCTTTAAACAAGAAACTGACTTCCGGTCTCACACATGATTAACTGTGTGAACTTGGGCAAGTTACTTAATACAGTTTACCTCAGTTCTTCATCTATAAAATGATCTGGAGAAGGAAATGGGAAACTACTCCACTATCTTTGCTGAGAAAAATCCCAAAATGTGGTCTTGGAGAGTCAGATATAACTGAAACAACAACAGCAACAACAACAAAATAAGTTAATTTCATTTATAAGGCTAAAGAAGACTTCTTGGTACTTGTTCAGTCATGCAAGAGATATCTGTTTATGTTTCTTAACTCTCGAGATTGTTTTGAGAATTTAATAGGATTGCAGAATTCTAGCTCCATAGCTAGAAGAAACTACAGTCGGGTTTTTTTTTTTTGGTTTTTTTTTTTTTTTTTTTTTTGGCAGATGAAGAGCCTGAGACCCAAGGAGTGGAAATAATTTGTCCAATTTTTTTTTCCATTGCTCTAATAGCATTTAGCATTCATATTTATCTGTATAGCTCCAAGTCTGTCGATTATTATTATTTTATAGAAAACACTAGAAGAAATTTTAAAATGGCCAAGATGAGTCTTTGATGACAATTTAAAAAACACATATTCTACTTAAACTAAGTGAATCTAGGATTTTGAATTGGGGGAGAATCAGACCTCACTTGTATCTGCCCTTCTCAAAGACTTCATGTCCTTTATTATTTGATTTTGAACTTGTATTCTTCATGAGCTCACATCTTGTATTCCATTTATTGGCCTAGCTAAGCTGATCGATACCTCTAAGGGCCAGGAGGCAAATGATTATTTATTTAAATACTTTGTCAATCTTTTAAAGCATTTTATAAATGTTTATTATGTTAATTGATATTACTATTATTATTATTAGACAGCTAGGTGGTACAGCGAATAGAAGTCTGGAGTTAGGAAGACTCATCTTCATGAATCTAAATCCCTCCTCTGATAATTATTAGCAAGTCACTTTAACACTGTTTGCCTCAGTTTCCAAATCTTTAAATGGAGTGGAGAAAAAAATGGCAAACCATTCTACTATCTTTTTCAAGAAAATCCAAAAATGGGGCCACAAAGAGTTCATATGACTGATATGACTGAACAGCAATATCATCACCACTACTTCCACCACCATCATTAACAACATCAACAGCAACCTTTTCCCAGTTCTCATCTACAAATCAAATATTTTCCCTCTCAGGACCTAACAGAGGACCTGTTCCTCTGCAGATGTGAGTGTGAACCCCAAGAAACACGTTACTTCTGTGATTGTATGAAGAAATACTTGGTGGGAATACCAGTATATTTCAGCTCCATCCAAACCCCCTGCATTTCATTGCTTTATTATCATAAAGAGAATATGTATGCTATACATTTGAGGGATGCTATATGTGCTTGGCAGTGTCTCAAGTGGGTTATGTATCATAGACAGTATTTCAGTTTCTTCTTCATAGGATGCTTTGGGATTGAACTATTCCCACATGAATGTGGCATTCAATAAATCCTCTCTGTCACTGTGGAATAGAACACTGAGACAACTGTTGGGATATTGTAGAGAGAGAAAATCAGAATATGAAGGAAAAGGTAGATTCTGAATCTGAACTATTCAAGCATTCAATTTGACATAAGTCTTCAGGATAAAATTTGGGAAGGTGGAAATGGCCTATAAGTCATTGGGAACTGTTCTTTCAGCACTTCGTTCAGAAACTCTTCAAAAAATAAAGATTTGGAAAAAAGAAAAAACTCAAAATATATACTTTTGAGAATCGGCCACTTAATTTTCTTTCTTTTATTCCATATTTCTTATTATTTCTTGGGTAGTCAACTGTCAGAACTTTCCAGGGTTGAGCAAACATTTTCTTTACTTGTATATAATTTTTATACTAATATATTCTCCTACACCAAAATAAAACAAATAAGAAGGAAATTTGAGTAAATCATATGTCATAAATTTGCAGATAATGACTTAATGGATATAACAAGGATGCCTGAAAAATATATTGTTACAATCTCTTTGAATGTAATTAGGAGCACTGCATAGAATTTTCACCAAAATAAAATCGTAAGCCAATATAAGGGAGAAAAGCACACATCTTTCTTGCTGACTAGAACTATACTGAAGGGGAATGGGCTGCTGATGATGAGAGGTGGCTTCTTTCTTTCTCACTAGAGGCATCTTAAGTAGAGGCTGGGTGACTTTTTAGCATGTCTATTGTAGAAGATTATTCAGAGGCTGTGGTAAGAAGTGTCCCCCACCTCAGATATACTGTGATTCAGTCTTTACTAACTTTAATGAATTCTTTATCACTTACCTGAGTATTTCCTTATCAACAAAATGAGGGACTTAAACCATTTACAAGAAGTACAGCATCTCTTCTGGCATTAAGCCTATGGACCTTACTAAATATCAAGAGGACTTGTGGCTGGTTAATTGGAACATAAAATTAACATTACAAAAAGCAATGACTTATTACTTACTACCTGGATTCTGGGTTCAATTCTCATCAGATCAACAAGCATTTACAAAACACCTATTATATACTAGACACTATGCACTGAGAGTATAAAAAAAGTAATTCCTGCCATCAAGGAACTTATTTTCTATTGTAACTTGTACACATGTCTATTCAAAACATAAAGAGATAGATAGGAGGCAAGTTTGGGGATGGGTAGAGAAAACACTAGTAACTGAAAGGAATCATAAAAGATTTCAGATAGAGAGTGGAGTTTATGTAGAGTTTTGGAGAAAATGAGGGATCCAAAGAGGAGAAGAGCTTTCTAAAAATAGAAGGTTGCCAGTGCAGAGTCTCAGGAGTAGGAAATGGAGTATCATATGGGAGGATCAACAAGAAGGCTGCATTGTCCAAAGAATGGGAGAAGGGAAGTAACATATAAAAATGATGGAAAGGTAGGTTGGGACCATTTGAGAAGAGTTTTAAATGTCAATCATAATACTTTGTATTTTATTTCAAATGTAATAGGGAGCTATTAGGGTTTATGGAAAAAAGACATAATTGCTTTTTTCCTCTGCCACAGATTGGCATCCCACAAATGTGTGTTAATTTGTCATTGTTGAGTGGGATTATGTGGATGGTGGTAGCTATATCTTTTCTTCAACAAAAATTGCTTGAGGTCCCCATTTGCAGTAATGTCCCTTTCCTGCTAAAAGTGCCCTAAAAGACTTAAGGAAAGTAATTTTTCAATGGCTATACATGACTAATGTTTTATGTGTGAAAGACAACAAAAAAAAAAAAGATAAAAGATAGCCCCTGCTCTAATGGGGAGAAAAATATGAAAACAATTATATAGAAAAAAGATAGAGTATAAATTGAAGATAATCAATTTCTTCCTCTTCTTCTGAAGAAAGAGCATAATTATATTTATCATGATCAAATTAGCAATATTCTGTCAGCATTAAAGACAAGTTATAGAGCATAGATAATAGGATCATAGATTTAGATCTGGAAAGGGACCCTCAGAGCTAGTCTAACTTCTTTCTACCCTCTCATTTTACTCGTGAGAAGTTAAAATCCAGAGAAGTGACTGCACAAATGTAGTAGACAGTGAAAGAGTTGGAGCTTAAAATCTGATGCTGAATCCAGTTCTCTTATCCCTATATGTATCCTCATTTTCTACCCTTTTCTTTCAGTATGAGTATACATACTCACTTATTTTGCTAACATGTCATTTTCTGTTGTAAAATGGTCATTGGTATTTGAGATCTGGTGGCTGTAAAGATGGAAATGAATTTCATTTTAAGATAATCCCAGCCTAATACTGCCTCAGACACACACTAGCTGTGTGACCTTGGACAAGTCACTTAACTTCATTGCCTTACATTAAAAAAAATTTAGAGTAGTCAGTTGTTTGGGAGCAACTAGGTGGTGTAGTGGATAGGGCACTGGTCCTGGAATCAGGAAGACCTGAGTTCAAATTCAGCCTCAGACACTTAAACTTTGTGACCTTGGGCAAGTCACTTAACCCCATTGCCTTACAAAAACAACCCCCCCACACAAATAACCCCAGTCTTTAGATTTGAAAATTAAACATGTGATTTCCTAGTTTTGCTCTTTATTTATATCACTTTGATACTCTTAAACCTTATGTAATTGTAAGCAGGGTGGACAAGTTTTGATAACCAGTCAAGGTGACAACTTCCTGGGTAGGAAAACCTTGTACTTGAGCTAATGTTAGGACAGAAATTATCCCTGGGAAAGTATATAGGCTGTGGGTCACCATCCTGGGGGAAAGGCAGCACCAGGAGACCTGGGCTTTGTTTTTTCCCTCAGGAAATTTCTCTCCATGCTTTAGTGAATATTGTTGAAATATACACTATTCCTTCATAGCAATGGAAGTCTTTTGGCAAGCAAAACTAGAATTTCACAGCTTTCCCTGAGCATTGACAACTTTTATGGAAAATCTGTCCCATTTGGACAGAACCTTTGGGTGTAGCAATACCACTGTATGTGATAATGAAGATAAATTATGGTTTTCTTTCAAAATTATGTTGCATTAATTTGTTGAAGAAATTATTTTTATTAAGATATAGGTAAACTGATGTCTTGGTGGTTTGAAGAAAAGTTTGCCAATCTTTCCTCTTTGTAATTATTATCAAGCTTGTAAGAATTCGAGGTCTAAACAGTATAGATATAGTGTAGGCAGTTAGAGAAAATAGGAGACATTTACAAGCCATTCAGTTAATATTAATTGAATATCTATGTGCTGTATTATCATACAGTAGGATCTCTTGAGTATGGTAGCTGGTGGGATGGAGAAAAGTACTGTACAAGAAACAGTTATTAGATATATGTTCAATACTTGAGAGAGCTTGTTACCTAAATCAATTAAGTTATTGTTGCTGTTCCCAAAGATATCAGGGAGGTAGAACCATGACATGGACCTGAATTGGGTTTTAGTGAGGGAGTTCTGTGCTAAATCACCAACCTCATTTTCTCCTCCAGAACCATCTGGTTCAGTCATCAGAAAAGGAATCAGAACAACTCAAGATGGTCCTGAACAAGAGGTATCAGAGTTAAGTGACTTGCCCAGTGTCATACAGTTAATAAGTATCAAGTTTCTGAAGAAAGATTTGATTTCAGATCCTCCTGAACTCAGTATTCTTCTATTCCTTGCACCATCTAGGAGGGAACAAGTTGGTATGAAGATAATACAACAGAAAAGGTATGTTACAGGTCATGAAACATTTACAAAGTAGACAATAGAATGCTATGTATGGATCATCTAAAAGGCAATGGAGATAAGCGTGATGGGTGTAAGTAGACTACAACCTATTACTAAGGAGGAATTGCTCAAGAGAAGCAACATAATCGGTATCATCAGAGACAATGGAACTGGTATCATTAGAGGGAGTATAGAAGAACATATATGAGATCATATACCTAAGAGAGCTCTTCTTTAGTAGTTTCCTCCCAATAAATCCTCTTTTTTTGCTGATCTTCATCTTTTACTCCAGTGTTTTGTTACCACCAAGATGCATCAATAATATGAATGATAGATTATGTATATATGGACATTTATGTGATGCCCATTATTATCAGCAGCCGATCTTGGTTTTCATATCCAAAATTTGTGTTCTTGTGGTTGGTATAAAAGGTGTTTTAAGTTCCTAATGTTTCTTCATTTACAATATTACAGCGGATGGATGAGTTTCTTTTGGAGCCAGACTGATTCATTAAGGAACATATGGTCCACATTTGGTAGTTTTACAAGTTCTACCAAATAATTTCAGGAGTTCAAGTCAGTTACTTTGGATTCAAGACAGAAGATGAATCTGATATTAAAGTCTTAAGCGATGATATTTCAGCAAATATTTCATTGGTATTATAAATGGACAAAGCTTCATTTTGCCCTTATCAAAAGGCTGTGTGTGTGTGTGTGTGTGTGTGTGTGTGCGCACGCACGCACGTGCATACACACGCACATATGTCAGAGAGAGAGAGAGAGAAAATCTTCCTTTAGCAATTTCCAAAAGAAATTCTCCTTTTTTCTGATCTTTTTTCACCCCAGTGTTTTGCTACCACCAAAATTCATCAGTAATCTAAATGATCATTATTTATGTTTATGCAGTCATATGATATAATCATAGCAGGAAGAAGTGCAGAGTTGTGTTAAATATGATGGCTGTTGTGGGGTAGAGCCAACAACTGACCATTTTCTTTCTAAAGTCAGAAGGTTTTTATAGGGTCCCAAGTGACAGAAAGCCTTTTACCCATGACTTAATAGTCTTTGACAGTGTAATTTCCTGGCCTGCTTTAGTAGACTGACTAGTTGGCCTAACCATGATAGTGCTAATATTGGGGTATACCTGGATGCTTACCTTTATGCATTCATCTAAGTACATCTTCATCATTGGTAAAGTATTGTGGCCCCGTTGTCCTGCCTTGTTAGGACATCTGCTTTTGAATTGTTATCACAGCATGAATCACTTATTGCATTGAGCCATTTGCCTCCTGTCTGGTCCCATCAGCCTCCAAGCAAACATTAGGAATTATCACAGGGCTTTGTGAGGAGGAAGGGTCCAGGGATGCCAGTGGAATGGGAACACTGAAGATGCTGTGAAGGATCCTGGAAAACTTATCTGTAAATGCACTTCAATCAATATTTGTTTCATGTTCCAAAAGTGCATATCTCTGAAGCAGGAGAAACAAGGTGGTTGTGCTCAACAAGAAAAGACAATAATAGACCTGCTAAAATCATAACAATTGACATTTATGTAGCACTTGGGGGTTTGCAAGTACTTTTCATCTGTTGCCTCATGTGCTACTCAGAACTACCCTACGAGATGAGTTTCTATATCAGTACTCCAGAGACCTGGATTTCCTCACTGTGGAAACTCCCTTTGGCATCAGCAGATGGCAATTTATATTCTTACTGAGTTGTCTAATGCTTTAAGAGGTTACGTGAGTTACTTAGGGTCATCCAGCTGAGGAGGATATGAAATCTGTTTTTCATAATTCCAAATCCAGCATCCTACCTATGACTACTTCTATGAAATTATCAGCACTGTTTCACAGAGAAGGAAACCAAGATTCAGAGAAGGTAAGACTTCCATCTGTATTTATATAGTTGGTGTCAGAGGGGTGATTAGAACACAGCTTTTTCCTTGCACCTACCATGATGACATCATTCAGAGAAAACAGACATTTCACATACAGCTAAATCTTTTAAGGGCAGTCTATAGATTTTGAGCTTACAATGGATATTAGTTCTAACAGTTGAGCTTTTTTATGCCCATCCTTTCATTTTGAAATAGAAATGGTAACAAGGTCCTGTGGTTCTGGTTGGTGCTTTAGCATACGTCCCTGAGAAATCAGGCTAAACTGTAGAAAAAGGAATTGTCTCTTGCATTAGAGAGCCTGGGGTCAAATTCTGCCTCTAATTCTCTCTGCTTGACTTCCAGAAAATCATTTTACATCTCTGGGTCTCAGTTTCTTCATCAGACTAGATGGCCTTTCAGGTCCCTCCCAGATATAAGTCTGTGATCTTCTGCTTCTGTGACCTGACTACTTCATAGTCTGACCAGAGAGAGGATTTTGTGCAGCCTTTGATATTGCCTCTCATATGACCAGGTTCTGACAGGAAACATAAGGTCAGGAATTGTACTTATTACTGGGCTGTTTCAGGAAAGTGCCTGCTTCCTCTCCCCCTCTAATACTTTTAGTACTTTTTCTTTTTAACTCCTTGTGGGATTCTTCAAGCTTCTATTGGTTAAGACCTTTGAGGGACAAAGCAGCCTTTACTACTCTACTGACCAAGTTACTCCAGTTTCCTTGGATTGTACTTAGGGCTCACAGTTCTAGGAGTGTTGGTGACTATCTATAATGAATCTCTGATAGTTATAAGCCCTTGGAATGCTTCCTCAGCTTTTATTTTCATATGTAATCTCATCTTCTCTTCTATTCTCTGCTAGAGAAGTTTCTTCAAGAGAATTAAAATTTACTGATATCAAATTGGAGATTCCAAAGAGAAATGAGTAAGAGCCTTTAAGGAAGGGGCAATAGTATTTCACTGTAGAACAGTGCCCTATTTGGAGTAGAGGACCCTAGTTAAAAGCCTGGGTTCTGCTAATGAATCAGTCAATCAATAAGCATTTATTAAGTACCCACTTGAGATCTTTGGGTAAGACAGGACTTTCTTCACTGGAAAAATGAGGGAGGGAAATAGATGACCATGAAAGTCACTTACAGCTATAAATGTAGGATCCTCTGATAATTCATTAGGATAAAATCACTAATTAAATCTGCGTCTATAATTATGCAATTTATTATTTGCAGAAAATTATTTTCCCCCTTGTTCTCTAGATTAGTGGACAAATTAATTTTTTTCTATACCAGGCTGAAGAATAGAAATATCCATTATTCATTATTATACATTATTGCAGGGGTGGAGAAGTTCCTTACCTCAGCTGCCTTACTAGAATGTGAGTTCTTTTAAGACAAGGAGAATATGGCAACAGAGATAATGTCTGCTCTCCTTATTTATGGTGACTCTAACCCAGATAGCAGTAAGCATTTCCTGGCCAAGCCCAATTCCTGTAGCTTGCTTTATGGTAGGAATAAAAACTTTAGATAAGCAGGAGGCTGGTAGGTGGAGTAGGACTTGAGGCAGCTTTCTAGGCCAGTGCCACACTGGAGAATTTCTGAGTTCTTGTATGAAATCCTTGTCTTACCTCTCTAGAGTCCAACTGTTTCCTGTGTGATTCAGTAGTTGGACAGACCTAGTGCCAAGTCAAACACTCCAGCCTCCTGGTGAGTCATGGGAATAACAGCACTTTGGCATCTCGTGTTCATTAAGGTCTTTGTGTCCGATGTTGGTGTTGGGGGCAGGACAGGAAGTTTTGTTGGTTGAGGATCACTGTCCATTCCTCTCATTTGACAGAAGAGAAAACGGACCTTCAGACAGTATAAGACTTAGGATCTAAATCTCTATGTTGAAATGGGACCTAAACCTAGTCTAGTCTCCTCTTCAGTCAGCTGAGGAAGGTGAGATCCAGAGAGTTTAAATGACCTGTTGGAGTTCTAGGCAGCATCCTAATACTATAAATTGCAAAGATGTGGATCCACATTGTTTGGATTTTATTTCACTTAATCTCAGAATTGTCCCTACTGTCAAAATCACAGGTCCAATGCCTATCTTATACCTGTCTTCTCACTTTGGGTAGGAGCTAAAGTTGTAAAGGATTTTCTCTCTTTTGTCTTCTGTCAAAGTTCAGAATCTTATATAGTTGTGACATTTATTTATATAATTTCAGAGAAACACATTTGGGAAAATAGATTATAAATGCAAGATGCTAACTCTGAAAAATAATCTCTCAATTTATTATGGGTATGTAAGTCTTATGTTCTTTTAATAGGCTTCATTTTAAACAAAAAAATGGGGAAAACAGTTATTAATTGCTTATTTCTGTTTCAAATGTAACTTGTAAGGCAGTAATTAAATACCCAGAGACCTTATGATCTTTACTTGTCAGTAACTAGTTAGTGGCCTGGATGAATTCCAGAGATTCCCTTTCCTGCTGGTGGTGTTTGGGCAAGTAGTTAAGGTCAGGTCTAATGCATCTGCTTTTGGGAGCATTTCTTGTTAGGATGTGCTGGTCTCAAAGTGTGCCAAGGACCCCTGGGCCTCTCAGTAGACAGAGGATGGATAAATAGAGCATGTTTTCCCATCCAGTTCACTTTCCTAGCAGTCTGAGCTGAAGGCTCACAGACTATATTAATGTTTAAACTCCTCAGCTTTTTTGTGTGTTAAATGGGGGAGAAAATTAATCATTTATTCAGTGGATCCATTTTCATTGCTCCTGGCTATTATTGTTGCCACACACCCGCAAACAAGGTCACATTCACACCTTGCTCAGGACCTACCTACTGAGAGTTCTTCCACACCCCTACAGAGTGACTGAATAATTAGAGCAGTAACAAGTGAAGAGAAAACATTTGGGAGGATGTCTGAAGAACTCAAATCCTGAAGATGTGAAGAGGGAAAGCACAGGTGAGGAGCAACCTGTGTGTATATGACAGCTCTGCCTCACAATTGCACTTTTCTAAATAAATGTTAAAGATTGGAGAAAGGATCGTAGAAGATCCTACACCAAATAGATAGTTCCACAACCCAACACTATGTTTATGTTTTAACTTCATGTAACATAAGTTAATGGCTAGTACTTAACAAGGTCAAAAGTGATTAATTCCTTTTTTTCATTTAATTTTTATTTTTTTTCTTAATTATATGTAAAGAAGAATTTTTTACATATATTTCTTGAAATTTTGCGTTTCAAATGCTTTCCTTCCTTTTCCTCCCTTCCCCTTAAGAAGACAATCAATTTGATATAGATTGTTTATGTGTGATCATGACCAGAATTTCTATATTTTTTTAAATTTATTTTTATTAAAGATATTATTTGAGTTTTGCAATTTTCCCCCAATCTTGCTTCCCTCCCCCCAGCCCCGCCACAGACAGCACTCTGTCAATCCTTACTTTGTTTCCATGTTGTACCTTGATCCAAATTGGGTGTGATGAGAGAGAAAATCATATCCTTAAAGAGAAGAGAAGTCTAAGAGGTAACAAGATCAGACAATAAGATATCTGGTTTTTTTCTAAATTAAAGGGAATAGTCCTTGCACTTTGTTCAAACTCCACAGCTCCTTATCTGGATACAGATGGTACTCTCCTCTGCAGACAGTCCAAAATTGTTGCCAATTGTTGCACTGATGGAATGAGCAAGTCCTTCAAGGTTGAACATCACTCCCATGTTGCTGTTAGGGTGTACAATGTTTTTCTGGTTCTGCTCATCTCACTCAGCACCGTTTCATGCAAATCCCTCCAGGTTTCCCTGAAATCCCATCCTTCCTGGTTTCTAATAGTGTTCCATGACATACATATACCACAGTTTGCTAAGCCATTCCCCAATTGAAGGACATTTACTTGATTTCCAATTTTTTGCCACCACAAACATGGCTGCTATAAATATTTTTGTACAAGTAATGTACCCTTTTTCCTCATCTCTTCAGGGTATAGACCCAGTAGTGGTATTGCTGGGTCAAAGGGTATGCACATTTTTGTTGCCCTTTGGGCATAGTTCCAAATAGCTCTCCAGAAGGGTTGGATGAGTTCACAGCTCCAACAACAGTGTAATAGTGTCCCAGATTTCCCACATCCCTTCCAACAATGATCATTATCCTTCCTGGTCATACTGGCCAATCTGAGAGGTGTGAGGTGGTACCTCAGAGAAGCTTTAATTTGCATTTCTCTAATAATTAATGATTTAGAGCATTTCTTCATATGGCTATGGATTGCTTTGATCTCCTCATCTGTAAATTGCCTTTGCATATCCTTTGACCATTTGTCAATTGGGGAATGGCTTTTTGTTTTAAAAATATGCCTCAGTTCTCTGTATATTTTAGAAATGAGTCCTTTTTCAGAATAATTATTTATAAAGATTGTTTCCCAATTTACTACATTTCTTTTGATCTTGGTTACATTGATTTTATCTATGCAAAAGCTTTTTAATTTAATGTAATTGAAATCATCTCATTGGTTTTTGGTGATGTTCTCCAACTCTTCCTTAGTCATAAACTCCTCCCCTTCTCATAGATCTGACAAGTAGACTAGTCCTTGATATTCTAATTTGCTTATAGTATTGTTTTTTATGTCTATGTCCTGTAACCATTTGGATCTTATCTTGGGAAAGGGTGTTTGGTGTTGGTCTAATCTAAGTTTCTTCCATACTAACTTCCAATTTTCCCAGCAGAGAGAGTTTTTATCCCAATAGCTGGACTCTTTGGGTTTATCAAACAGTAGATTACTATAACTCTCTCCTGCTTTTACACCTAGTCTATTCCACTGGTCCACCACTCTATTTCTTAGACAATACCAAACAGTTTTGATGAATGATGCTTTATAATATAATTTTATATTGGGTAGGGGTAAGCCACCTTCATTTGTACTTTTTTTATTAAGCTCCTGGCAATTCTTCACTTTTTATTTCTCCATATGAATTTACTTACAATTTTTTCTAACTCATTAAAGTAATTTTTTTGGAATTTTGATTGGTAGGGCACTAAACAGATAGTTTAGTTTTGGTAGAATTTTCGTTTTTATTATATTAGCTCTACCTATCCATGAGCAGTTGATATTTGCCCAGTTATTTAAATCTAATTTAATTTGTGTGAGAAGTGTTGTTTTCAAATTTGTTTTCAATTGTTTTCAAAAAGATTCTGAGTCTGTCTTGGCAAAAAGACTCCCAAATATTTTACATTGTCTGAGGTTACTTTGAATGGGATTTCTCTTTCTAGCTCTTCCTGCTGTTTCTTGCTAGACATATATAGAAAAGTTGAGGATTTATGAGGGTTTATTTTATCCAGCGTTTCTATATTACCAAAACAAAGAGGAGACCAAAAAAATTACAAGAATAGAGAAAGTTAAAAAAATTAGTATGCTTCATTATGCATTCAGAATCCATTAATTTCTTCTCAGGAGGTGGATAGCATTTTACATCATAAGTCCTTTGGAATTGTCTTGGATCTTTCTATTGCTGAGAAGAACTAAGTCATTTATAGATGTTTCTGGAGCAATATTGCTGTTAATGATGATGGGAAATTGGGGATGCCCTCAGAGAAAGAGTCCAAGAATCAGGGTTCTTTAAATGAAAACCTTATGACTGAACCCAGAGCTGTAAAAACTCAGATTTTTTAATTCACAGGCCTGAAAAGTTCACAGATATTACAGACCACAAGCAGTTCACAGATTAATTTATCTGGAGAGATAGCTAGATACTTGTGGACAGGTTGAATAGCAAAGGTCTAGGAAGACAAGAATACCTGAGGGCAAGAGGGAAAGGAAAGTAAAACAGCCATAAGAAATGGCTGAGCTTAGACCTGAGGGAGTCCATCATGGAGGGGAATGTAGGCTGAACTTTAAAGTGTCTTGTCCACTTTCTGTGCATGGAGGAGTCATGTAAAAGGGGGTCAAACAGTGACCCCCGCCATGTAACTGGGGTCAGGTACCCATTTTGTAAAATGGAGAGCCTAGAAGCTGGAGGAGGAGGTAGAGGGATGTGCTGAGATTGCTCTTGATAAATTTACATCTAACAATGGAAAGTTATATTGAACAATGGATGGAATTTACATCTGAGAGGGACTTATGCTCAGTAATTTGGGTTAGAGGCTCACTTCAAACATATAGAAAAAGGGAGTCAGAAGCTCTTAGAAACTATGAGGCACAAATAATATTTTCTTAATATTAAAAAAGCTAGACAGAAATTCCTTCTTCAAGATTACTGTGGGCCCCTCTCTCCCACCGTGAGAGTGGTGTGCCATTTTGTTAAGATATCTTAATAAAAACCATTTTAATCACTGGAAAAAAATTACTATGTATACTGTTCTGGATCTGCGCATTTCACATTGCATTAGTTCATATAAGATATTCTAGGTTTTTCCCGAAAGCATCCTACTCATCATTTCTTAAAGCACAATTGTATTCCATCACAGTCATATTCCACAACTTGTTTAAGCCCTAATTAATGAGCATTCCCTCAAATTCCAGGTCTTTGCCACTATAAAAAGAGCTGCTCTAAATATTTCCTGTACAAATAGGTCTTTCTTTCTTTGACCTCTTTGCTATATTAATGCACTTAATTCTAAAGGGGCAATCTCCAAGCCAAGGAAACAGGAGTTGAATTTTTTTAAGATCACTCTTTTATAGCTTGATGGAATCATAGCAAATTGCCCTTCCCAACAATGTGCCTAGCAAATAGTAGGTGTTTAATAAATGATTGTTCCTTCCTCTTTCCTTTTACTATAGTTCAAGTTATGGGAGGTGATTCAATATATTCAATTAATTTATTAAGCACCTACTGTAAGCTAAGTGATATCCTAGGAACTGAGGATCAAGCTCAAAATAAAAACCATCCTCAGTCACCCCACATTTGGGGATGGCAGATGAGAACTAGAAGGCAGGAGTCAATACCTGTTGTATTCTAAGTTAGATGTGGGTTTAGATCTGCACTGTGTGTAGGAGCCTTTCTGAAGAGGGAAGTAGGCATCTATTCTGAAGAAGAAGAGAAATGTATTTACCTATAGAGCTGATTTTAAGCTAGACAATTAATACTTGACCTAAAATACTCCTTGTTTAGCAACTTGTTTGTTTAGCAAACTTTATCCTTTTTTAAGCTAGGAGAACAGAGGTTCTTTACCTAGGTACAGGGAAAGATTTCACCCTCTATATTTACTATTCGGGTTTTGGGGGGAGGGAATCTCTATTTTTACTTGCTTTTTGTTTCCTATGTAACCTGATATATTTTTTTGTATTTGAAAACATTACTCTGAGAAGGGGTACATAAGGTTCACCAGACTGCCAAAGGAGGTATGTGACCCAAAGTTATGAAGCCCTACAATACTGTCTAGAATTAGCTCAGGTCCCCACTCACTTGTTCTAACATGGAAAAATATCCTAAAATCCTTACATTGTCATTAGCATGGTACTTGATGGGGGGGAAGAGACTGGACCAATAATTGCCCTGTTTTAACGGATCTTTCTCTAATGGGCAAAGACCACTTTTAATGCTGGTTGGTACCTTCTTGGTCATAGACTTAGAGTTGCTTAGAGAATTGTTTAGAGAATTGAGAGATTAAAAGACTTGTCGCTCAGTCAGGATGTGTCAGAGGTGGTAGATTCAATGATATGAACTCTATTAATATAAATAAATAATATATCAATTAATATAATTAACATAATTATATTAATTAATATAAATCAAAAGAGAGAGGTGGTCACACAGAGGCAGGGTGGTAGAGCAGAGAGTTGTACTTAGAGTTAAGAGAACTGGATTTTTATGGTGCCTCAGATACTTCTGATTCAAAATCTGTGATCTTTGACCTTTGAAAATAAGGGTCATAATATTTGTCCACTGCAGGACCTGAATTCAGATGTGGCCTCATGTCTTAATAGCTATGTGACCTTGGGCAAGTCACTTAACCTTGATTGTCTCACATCCAGTATCATCTCCAGTCATCCTGATCAGTATTTGACCCCTGGATCCAGATTACTTGAGAGGAGAAACCAAGACTGGTGACAGTACACTTAAATTCAATTCATGTACATGTCAGGACTTCATCTCCCTGATGTCATGGTCTTCATCGAAAACAAAGGACAAACATCATGATATTGTATTATTCCTTAACTTCTAGGAAGGTTGTAGGGGAAGTGCTTTGCAAACTTTAATATGTGAATTATTATTATTAATAATAATAATACCTATGTAAATAGATCTGCCTATAGCTCTTTAAAGTTTTTCAAAGTGATTAGCAAACATTTGGTCTTCCCAACAACACTGAGGTAGAGGCTATTGTTATACTTCATTTACAGATGAAGAAACTAAGACAGAAAGAGGTTAAGTGAATTTTTTAGGGGTTCACAGCTAATCAATGTCTCAGGCTGGATTTGAATTCAAGGCTTTCTGATTTCAGGTTCAGCACAACTTCCCCTGCAGCTGATGATGGTAATTATGGTGGTAACTGTTATTTTAGCTGAAGATGGAATGATCAGATACTGGGCTACAGAGTGAAACCATTTATCTATGTTTTTTTTTTCAAATGAAACTTTTCATTCCTGTTTAAAATTTCTATTTCAACTGGGCCTCATTGTGGCCTTTTGATAATAATTCAGTTTCATAATACCAAATTTCCTCTATGAATTTTAGTCACTGCCCTCCCTCTGCTGTTTAGTTTTCATTTTCTTATATATTTTTAGGAAAGGTCTAAATAAAACACTGCAGCTTTTGCCTTCCTGAAAATTATATCTTTTAAATATATATTAATGTATTTTAAAAGACTTACCTTATTTCCTCATTGCCAGGTTCTATTCCACAAAAACCTCCTTTGAGGATTAGACAGATTTTTTTCCTTAAGTGAGAAGAATGCAACACCATTAATAAAATGAATTAGTGACCTTTCACTATCTTAAAGTTCAGTTTCATTTCAAAAGAATTAAAATTTTATGATAAGAAATTAAAACCTGAAGCAGTTTTGATTTCAAAAAGGAAAATTCCTTTGCAGAACCAGAGCCAGTGCTTGGGTGCTCAGGGCAGGCTTCTCAGAGCAGGCTAGGCAAACAGTAGGAAATACATTCTAAAGTCAAGATGAATGAATCTGGCTGAAGATCAAGATGGGGAGAGATATTGGAAAATTTCAAGCCTTCTATTAGCTACAGTATTAGATTTGGAGTCAGGAAAACCTGGGTTTGAATTCTACTTTGAACAACATGTATTAGGATCATAGACAAGTCATTTAATTTCTCAGCCTGAGTTTCTCCACCTATAAAACAGGAATAATAGCATCATTACTATCTATCTCCTTGTGAGGCTCAGACAAAATAATACATGATTATAAATAATGTATGTGTTAAATAGAAATATATCATATATAATAAATATAAATAATGCAATCTTTAAAACGTTTTTAAATGTCCATTGTTATTACTATTATTTTTGTTACTGTTTCTAATCAAATGAGTTCAGTTGTTTCTTTGTTGCTAAAGGAGTATAAGTATTATCAAAGCTCCCTAACCCCTTTCTGAAAAGCTTGGTGGCCTGGAGCAAACACCAGTGTTTCTTTGTTCCAAATTTAAAAGATATCAAATCTTGGGAACCTTTGCTCATGAGTGGCAGGTAGTTGTTTTAATATTTAAGTAATAACAAATTCTCCTGAATTCACAAGTCAAACTGCCTTTGATTTTGGTGTCAGTTTAAATAAATAGTGAAAAACAGCAGCAAATTTATAAAGTGTTTTAAGATTTTTCAGGGTGCTTTATTTTACTATGTTATCTCATTTATCTCATTTTATCCTATAGCAGCCCAGAAAGGTAAATGCTATCATTGTCCTCACTTTATAGATGAGGAAACTGTTTCCCAGACCACTAATTGTACCCCATTTTGTAGATGAGGAAACTGAGGTTGAGAGAAAATGAGACTTTCCTTAGATTGATTCCTATCCTCAACAGGGCTGCAGAGGAGGGGGCACAATTAAATCTTTCATAGGATTTCCTCAGTTAGGTAGCCTTAGTGGAATCTTACATAATGAAATTTCTCTGTAAGTGTGTCAGTCACTTTCTGTGCTTTGGTTGTAAGGGAGAGGAAAGACTGAAGATGGTTGTTGAAAAGATTTTTATTTCTTTCCTCTCAATCTTTTCTGATGGTAATGTTCTTTAAGACCCATGGTTTGTTTTTACTTCAGATAAATACATTAGCAAAAGTTCCACATGTGGGAGAATTTAATAGTGGTCATAGATTTCCAATGAATCTGCAGGCAGCACAACCAAAGGAAACAGGAAGGAAATTAGACCAGCTTGCTTTCTTCTGTTGCCTTATCTCTCTAGTGAATTATAAAGGACGTAGCCTATATAAATCAGTTCAATTGTGAGATTAGGAAAGCATGATTAGGGGAATAACAGTGTATACTATAATTTCAGGAAGCTATTAATTTTACTATTGTTATGTGTTGGGTATTAGATAATATGTATATGATGATGTTGGGCTAAATAAGTTCTCATTTGCCTCCCAATTCTAAATCTATTATCCTAAGATTTTTTTTAATGACCAACAAATTGATACCTTTTCACAGAATAACACAGTAATATTATTACTATAAATGGTACAGAAGCTAGAGCTATAGAGAAGTATGACTTTAGTTTCTTTTCTAAGGAATGAATAAAGGGTTGAACTAATTGGGTCCACCCTTCACTCAAAGACACCCCAAAAAACCATTCCTAAGATATTCTGTTTTATACCACTTTTCAAGCTTCATGAGTAGAAATGGAAGCAAATTAGCACTATGAAGATAGCTTTTTTAATTATATAAATATTTTATTTGGTTTTTCCATTTTCATAGTGGTAGTTTCTGCCAATCATTTTTTTCCTTTGTTTCAAGTTTTACAATTTTTCTCCCTCATAACCATGGTAAACACAGATTGAAATTGTATTTGTTGTGAGAGAAGAATGAGATTCAAAAGGAATAAAGAAAACATTAGACATAACAAAATTACACAATACATAAGAAAACTTAAAAATTGAAGATAATAAACAAGTTCATCATGGTTGATTAGCACTCCATATTATTGTTAGTATGTATAATGTTCTTTTGGTTCTGCTTACTTCACTCAGGATCAATTCATGCAGGTCTTTCCAGACTTTTCTGAAATCCCATCCCTCATGATTTCTTATACAACAATAGGGTTCTATCACATACATATATCTCAGTTAATGGATATCCCCTCAATTTCCAATTCTTTGCCACTATAAAAAGAACTGCTATGAATATTTTTGTACATGTGAGATTTTTACCTTTTTTCATGATCTCATCAGGATATAGACCCAGTAGTGGTGTTTATGGATCAAAGGGTATGCACATTTTTATTGCCCTTTGGGCATAATTCCAGATTGCTTTCCAGAAAGCTCTACCAACAATACAGTATACCAGATTTCTCACATCCCCTCCAACACTGATCATTATCCTTTCTAGTCATATTGGTCAATCGGAGAGGTGTGAGGTGGTACCTCAGAGATATTTTAGTTTTCATTTCTCTAATCAATAATGATTTAGAGCAATTTTTAGAGTAATATAGATAGCTTTGATTCTTTGTCTGAGAATATGCCTTTCCATATCCTTTGACCATTTATCAAATGAGGACTTTTTTTTTATAAATTTGACTGTTCTCTATATATTTTAGAAATGAATCCTTCGTCAGAAACATTAGTTCTAACAATTGTTTCCCAAGTTACATTTCTTGGGCAGAGGCTTTTTAATTTTATGTAATCAAAATTATCCAGTTTGTTTTTTGTAACATTCTCTATCTCTTCTTCAGTCATAAACTGATCCACTTTCCATAGATTTGACCAGTAAACTATACTTTGTTCTTCTAATTGGCTTATAATATTATTTTCATGTCTAAAATCTGTACCCATTTTGACCTTATTTGGTATAGGTTGTGAGATATTGGTCTTTTCCTAGTTTCTTTCATATTATCTTCCAATAACTGGGATTTTTAAACCAACATTTGTTGAGGAAGATGAAATAGATACATTTGTGAAGAACTTAACAAGGTTCCCCAAACAAGATCTCAACTCACTCTCTCTCTCTCTCTCCCTCTCTCTCTCTCTCTCTCTCTCTCTCTCTCTCTCTCTCTCTCTCTCTCTCACACACACACACACACACACACACACACACACACACACCCCTTGTTGACTTCAATATAAAAGTGAGAACAGAGGAGAGTGAAATTGTTAGGAAAAAATGGTTGTCACCATCATTTCATCAAAAGCTTCATCAAAAGTTTACTCAGAATCATTCAATCTATCAATAAATATTTAATAGCATTATGCTAAGCACAAGGGATACAAAAAGACAAAAAAGGTAGTCACTATTTGCAAAGGAGACAATATATAAACAAATAAATACAAAGTGAATTATATACAGGAGGAATAAGATAATTAACAAAAGGAAAGCACTGGAATTGAGAAGAGTTGAGAAGTTTCCTCCCAAAGTAAGCTAGGGAAGTCAGTAGTCAAGAGGGGAATAAGGAGAAAATTGGGGAACAGTCAGAAAGAATTCCTGGAACTAAGAGATAGAATGTCTGACTGGTGGAATAATCAGAAGACCAGTGTCACTGGATCAAAGAGTACATATTGGGTTAAATGGTATAAAAAGTCTAGAAAGGCAGCAGGGACCATAAGGATTAGAACTCAAGCTATTTAAATAATCTATATCCTCTCAAAAAATGGAAAAAGAGTAAAACCAAAGGTATTTCTATGGATTATCATAATTTCTTAGAAAAAAAGCAACCAACAGAAAATAAATGCTACAATAAGGAGGCCCAAAGAGTTACAAAACCAAATCAACCAAGAAGCCTTTGATCTCCTTGCCAAGGAAGAGACAAAAAAAACACTGAAGGCAAACATCTCTTTAAGAATATACAAGCACATTTGATAAATGCAGCAAAGGTTAAAGTAGGATAAGACCTGAAAAGGACCTTCAACTTTAGCAGTTGATTTCATTTATAGCTCATTCAATTTATTGTTATGAAGTTAAGTTACTTAAGTTCTCTATACCTTGGACTGTTAATCAGAATATTTTATATTTTTCTTAAATATTCATCAATTTGATTTAAGTCATCAGGTAACAATATTAGAATGCTGGTCTCTCTGGAGCCTAGGCTTTCAATTTCCTTTTATGCATTGTTTTCCTCTTAGGATATAAGCTCTTTGGGGATTTTCTTTTTCTTAATATTTGTATTTCCAGAGCTTTAGCACAGGAATCACCACATACTAAGTGCTTAATAAATATTATCCATTTGTTGATTTGAAAGGAATGAAAGCAGAAGTTAAAGTGGAGTTTGTAAAAGTAGATAATAATTTTGAGAAGCTTAGAAAAGAAAAAGAATATAGAGTAATAATTTGAAGGAATGCTAGGGCAAGAGCAAATTGGTTTTTTTTTTTGTTTGTTTGCTTTTGTTTGAGAGAGATTTAGGCACATCTATAGGCATCAAGGTTAAAGCCAGTGACAAGGAAGATAACTGGAGTTGAATTAAGATGTGTATTTGAAGCATGGGACAAATTCTTCTGCCATTAAGGGATAGGATTATGGAATTCTCTGCTTAAGAAAAGTAATGCTTTTCAAAAATTCAAAAAATGTAAAGGAAAATGATTTCATATTAAACCTGCCACAAGGACTATTTAGCCAAATTATCCCAAAAGAATTTATAGATCAAACCCAAAGAAAATTGGATTGTGTAGATGAAGGATATATGTATCATAAAACTGATTGTCAGTGCTTTTAAAGAAGTCAATTCTCCATATAGATGCCAGTGAAAAGTTATGTTTAGATTTCCCTTAGTCTCCAAAGTACTATATAAAGCAGTGTGAAATGGTGTTTGGGAAGATCAAACATGAAAGAGTAACTTCACCTGAACAAATCCATATGGATAAAACCTGATCTGGAAGTTGATAGCATTTTATGAACATTTTGGAATGGAAATTAAACAATCAAACAACTTCAATAAAACAAGAAGTTGATTTTTATATATCACCTTAATTTCTGCAAAAAAAAAAAACAATTTACCTTTTCTCAACGCTTCCAACAATTCTTTGGACTGTAATTATTCTTATTTTACACATTACAGAACTGAGACTTGTCAGATATTTTGTCATGATCATATTACCTAACAATTGTCAGAGTTGGGGTTTGAATTCATTTGTATTCTTCCTGCCTCCAAATGGTATTATGGTGTTATTAAAACTTTTCCTCTCCCTCTTACAAAATCAACCAATAAGAAGATATATAGAGCTAATGATTCATACATCTATTTTCTTAACTGTTATTAATTTTTTTAAGACTATATTCCAAAATTGGTGAACTTTTTGACTAAAAGTGATGAAAATATATGAAAGAACAGGCAAATATTTGTAGATGGACTCTCTTTAGCAGAACAATTCATAGTCACCCAATTTATTAAGGGATACAGACAATTAAAAATTCTCATGTGGCTATTGTACATTACCAAAAATTTTAGTCTTAATAAAGTTCTAAGACTTTTCTCCAGAAACATTTCCCACAAA